>NC_136267.1:141247195-141362195 GCF_964187855.1 Myxine glutinosa
ATAAAAAAAAGTTCGTTATTTTGAAGTGTTCGTAATACTGAATAACGTACGAATCACCATACTATCACACCTATACCATACCATACATACTATACCATATCACACCTATACCATACCATACTATCACCCCTCCCCCATCACCCTCCCCCCTTCTCCTCCCCTCCCCAACCCTCCCCCTCTTCTCTCCTCCCCCCCTCTTCTCCCCTCCCCCCTCTTCTCCCCTCCCCCCTCTTCTCCCCTCCCCCCTCTTCTCCCCTCCCCCCTTCCCCTCCCCTCCCCCCTTCCCCTCCCCTCCCCCCTCTCCCCTCTCCCCTCCCCCTCCCCCCTCTCTTCTCCCCTCCCCCCTCTCTTCTCCCCTCCCCTCCCCCCCTCTCTTCTCCCCTCCCCCTCCCCCCTCTCTTCTCCCCTCCCCCCCTCTTCTCCCCTCCCCCCCCTCTTCTCCCCTCCCCCCCCCCCTCCTCCCCTCCCCTCCCCCGCCCGGCAATGCCGGGTACTTCTGCTAGTACTGAATAACGTACGAATCACCATACTATCACACCTATTCATATGCAAAACAACAAACTCTTTGTATTGTAAATCTGTAAATTGTATTGTAAATTACAAACTCTTTGTATTGTAAATCTGTAAATTGTATTGTAAATTACAAACTCTTTGTATTGTAAATCTGTAAATTGTATTGTAAATTACAAACTCTTTGTAATTGTAAATGTAAATCTGATCGGGACTGCAACCTTCAGATTCGATAATGTTTCTCAGTTCTGGAATGAACTCGGCAGCCGCTGCATCGTCACATGACCCGTCTTCCCCGGAAATCTTGAGGTGCGCGAATACCATGACGATTTTTCCACCGATAGAGCCATCCAATGGACCCGGTGAATTTTCTGTCCTCACCATGGTTTGCTGCTTTCTCACCAAGACTGAGACGATCAAGGATACGGAGGTTGTCTTCAACTGACAAGATCTTGCGCTTACGGGACGGTGTCGCCATATTGATTTGTCTTACGTTAAACAATAGAATCTCATTAAATATGCGGGGGACAGGAAGTTCGTTCGTTATATCCGGAAGTTCGTAATACTGGTGTTCGTTATAGCGGGGTTCCAGTGTATATATATATATTATATATATATATATATATATATATATAATATATATACATACACACACACACGCATCTATATTAATATAAAACAGGAGTGTCTGTCTGTTCCCGAACTATTCCATCAGTTTTGGGGCTAACCCCACCAAACCTTCTGGGGAACGTTTTGGGGTCCCATCGAGTGTCCCAAGTTGGGTGCGAGATTTCATAAATTTATCAATACAATGATGATTTTGCTTTACAATCCATACGAAGTGTGTCGTATCCGCCCTTTCTCATTGGCAGATTCGTCTGTATTGTTAATAAACGTGGGCATCAATATTTGTTAACCTTGCGAGTGTTTGTGACATTGTATTTTGTTACATTAGTGGTGTAGTATTAATTTGTGGTTGGAATTATGCTGGTTGGAATGAAAATGTAGAGAGAGATTGAATTTAAAGGAGAATGAAATGATGTCAGGGTTTCCACCCGTGACATTCGTGGATTCGGAATATGCAGTTTTTCCATTGCCTTTATAGAAATATTACCCACCTTACTTCTGTTGAGGTCAGCTGCAGTAAGTTTTTGCCCAAATGCTTCGTGAACCGGCTGCCCATACCTGATGTTCGAATGAAGGTGTCACAGGAATGTGGAATTTATTGGGGCATGGTTTGGCATTCGATGTTTTTTGCCCAAGTCATTCATAAACCCGCTGTCCATGCTTGACGTTTAACTGAATGGTAGGATTAGGGTTAACGGTACATTGATTTTACCCAATATTACACCCATAGTTTTGCGGTCAGCCCCACCAAATTATTTGTGCACCTTTCGGGTTAACTGCTATTATGTACAGTATATACAGGGTGGCCCTGTGTGGACGCATTGTATGTGTAGCCTTGTGAAAGATGGCACTTGAAAGTTCCAAATACGATCTTGCATCCTCACCAATCACAGTTAGAGGTGTATCATTAATCAGTATATAATCCGAAAGGCTTCAAAGTCACGAAGTGGATGGACCAGCGATGTTCTGTCAATACAATTGATAACATGTCAATACAATTGGGAATTTATGCGCCCTGACAAGCCCCAATAGGGGTAAACTATTCGGTAGCTTCGTTTTTCCATCTGTTTGGTGACAGAATTTGACTTTGACATATTTGCACTAGTAGAGGCCCATCTGTGTTTGCAGTCATGATGTCATCATGATGGTATCATCACGGCATTTGTCCACGTTGGAGAACATCAATAACCACATTCGTAGAACTCCCGACTACTTACAACAAGGGTGATGCTTTCTGGTTTCGATGAAGCTAATAAAAGCTATTATACAATACTAGTTATTGGAGTTATTAGTATTTGGAGTATTTATTGGAGTTATTGGAGTACAATAATAAAGTTATTGGAGCATGGAATGAAGCTATTGGAAAGGATGTTGGAGAGGAGGATAAGGAAGAAGGTGAAGATCGACAAAATGCAGTTTGGATTTATGCCAGGAAGAGGAACAACAGACGCGCTCTTTATTGTGAGGCAGTTGCAGGAGAAGTACATGGAGAAGAGGAAGAAGTTGTTTCTTGGGTTTGTTGATCTGGAGAAAGCATTTGATAGGGTTCCATGCGAAGTATTGACATGGGCATTGAGGAAGTTAGGAGTGGAGGAATGGTTGATCAGAGTAGTGATGGCAATGTACAAAAGAGCACGCACAGCTGTAAGGACGAAGGACGGCAACAGTGGTGAGTTTGAGGTGAAGGTGGGAGTGCATCAGGGGTCGGTACTAAGTCCACTACTATTTGTAGCTGTGATGGAGGTGCTGGCTCAGAACGTAAAGGAGGGTTTACCGTGGGAGTTGTTGTATGCAGATGATCTGGTGTTGATTGTGGAAAGTATGGATGGATTGAAGGAAAAGATGAACAAGTGGAAGGAATGTATGGAGACAAAAGGTCTGAAGGTGAATATCGGAAATACGAAGGTGATGGCAAGTGGTAAAGCATGTAGTGAGGTGGAAAGAACTGGGAAGACGCCATGTGCTGTGTGCAGGAAGGGTGTCGGAGTGAACTCCATTCAATGTACAATGTGCACTGAGTGGGTTCATCAAAAATGTAGTGGTCTGAGAGGGTCATTAACCAGTATGGCAGCTCCATTCAAATGTAAGGTGTGCACAGAGGGAGCTGCAGATGGAGGAAATGTTGAGTTGGATCTTGGAGACGGCGTGAAGCTGGAAGGTGTGAAAACATTTTGCTACCTCGGAGACATGCTGAATGGAGAAGGTGGATCAGACTCGGCAACGGTTGCCAGAGTGAGATGTGCATGGAAGAAGTTTCGGGAACTGAGTGGCATGCTGATGAGGAGGGTAGTGTCGTTGAAGCTGAAGGGAAAGGTGTATGCTGCATGTGTGAGAAGTGTTATGATTTATGGGAGCGAGACATGGGTAATGAACGTAGAGCAGCAACGAAGACTGTAAAAGGGTGGAAATGCGAATGGTTCGGTGGATGTGCAGAGTATCATTGAGAGAGAGGAAGACAAATGATGAATTGCGAAAGATGATGGGAATAGAGCCTGTGATTGATGCTGTGAAGAGGAACAGGTTGAGATGGTTTGGTCATGTGTTGAGGAAGGTTGAAAGGGACTGGTTGAGAAGAGTGATGGAAATGAATGTAGAAGGAAGTAGAGGACGGGGAAGACCGAGAAAGACTTGGCTAAAGATGGTGGAAGAAGAAATGCGGGCAAGGGGGTTAACAAGGAGAGATGCAGAAAATAGGGCAAAATAGAGAAGATTGTCATTGGGACCGCAAGGCTAACCCCCGCTCTAGCAGGGAAAATGGCCTTAAAATGCATATTGTATACAATACTAGCAGGAGTACCCGGCGTTGCCAGGCAGGGGGGTGGGGGGTGGGGGGAGAGGGAGGAGGCAGGAGAGGGAGGGGTGAGAAAGGGAGTGGGGGGAGTGAAAGGGGCTTCATCACCTTTTCATTGAATATATGCTGGTGAATGTGCCGTTCATCACGTTTCTGTGTTAAGTGTGATGCCGATCAGGAAGAAGGAGAAGCCGTACTACCAACTTCGTACACTTTTGTTTTATTATTATTTTTTGTATACAGGATCGAGGCTCGTGAAAGAGCTAACATTTATCACACAAAAAAAATGATTCAGACACAGAAAACATAAAATAAGGATAGCGGTAGACAAGATGGGGAGAGAAGGGGAAGCACAAACACAACATTTGAGAGCAGGGACATCGGGAGATCTGTAGTAGGGAGAGGGCTTGGGGGGAGGAGGCATGGGAAGGGGGGGGGGGGAGATGGGAGAAGTATAAAACACAAGGACACTGCAAGGACTTCCAGGAAAGAAGTTGGTATTTCAAAAAATTGGATCTACGGTGAATTTATTGGGGGTAGAAAAGATCAAGGTTTTGGATTGGAGAAGATAAGAGATGGTGATGAACAGCTGTTTTAAAGACCTGGAGGGAGGAGGGAGATTGAAGGGAGTGAGGGAGTTTGTTCCAGAGGTGGGAGAAAATAGGAATGAAGGAGTGAAGGTGAGCAGAGTGTCTTGATTTTGGCAGTTTAACCATTAAAGGGTTGCAGGCACATCTTGTGTGACCTGTAGGAATATTTGGGGGACAGAGCCCAGAGAGAG
This sequence comes from Myxine glutinosa, assembly GCF_964187855.1. Lineage (NCBI taxonomy): Eukaryota > Metazoa > Chordata > Myxini > Myxiniformes > Myxinidae > Myxine > Myxine glutinosa. Next base: position 141,251,905 of record NC_136267.1, read on the forward strand.
CAGGGGGAGCAAGGCCGGAGAGGAGTCTGTAGAAGACAGAAAGACCACCAACCTGCCTGCGGTGAGTAAGTGAAAGGCCCTCAGAGTTAGAACACTGCCTTGGGGAACTCCAGCCTGAACAGGAAGGGGAGATGAGAGAAACCCATTCAGGACCACACGTTGACTACAACTAGAGAGGAAGTCCGCAAGCCATGCGTGGAGATTTCCATGGATACCATAAGAGGAGAGTTTGGTGAGCAGAGCGGGGTGCCAGACCGTATCGAAGGCATGTGATATGTCAAGGGAGACAGCTCTAATTTCCTGTTTGGCATTGAGGACCTCCATCCATTGTTGAGACAGCAGAAGCAGCATGTCCAGAGTAGAGTGATCTGGTGTGAAACCAAATTGATGATCAGAGATCAAGCCATTGGAGAAGAGGAAAGATTTGATATCCGAAGCAATGATGGATTCATGACTTTGCTGATAATTGGGAGAAGGCTGATTGGTCTGTAGTTGCAAGGATCTGTTTTTGCACCTTTTTTGTGTAAAGCGGTGATGTTGGCTGATTTCCAAGCTGATGTCAGATGACCTTGAGCAAAAGAGGGGGTGACGAGAACAGAGTGAGGGAGTGAAAGAGCGGAACAGCAGGATTTTAGGACCCGTGGGCTGATGCCATCTGGTCCAGTTGCAGAATCAGAGTCGAGGGATGACAGAAACTTCTCCACCTTGTCAGGAGAAAAGGCCACAGGGTCCAGGAGCAGCTGCGTACGGCTGGGTACGGTGGGTACAGAGGGATGGGTTTGGGACACAAGATTTTGAGGCAAACACAGAGTTGCGGCATTCAGCTTTTTCACGTGCGGAGTCAGCTGTGTAGCCGTTTGAGGTAAGGGAGGGGATGGAGAGGGAACAAACACCAGAAACAGATTTGACCAGATGCCACCAGGATTTGGAAGAGGGAGACAGGTTTGAGAGTTCAGTCTTGAGAGAGGAGAGATATTGTTTCCTGGCTGTCCTGAGGGTGGACACACACTTGTTTCAGGCTTTGTGAAAGGAGATCCTTCCGTTGGATTTGCTTCCCAGGAGGCGAAGGCAAGTTGTTTCTGGGCAACTGCCTCACCACAAGATTCCGTGTACCATGGACGGGAGGAAGGGTATGACAACTGAAGACGAGATGGGATAAATCTGTGCATGAGAGAGAGAGAGCAGTTTGCTTTGGAAATACTCCCAGGAAGAATTGATGTCAGAGGCAGAAGAGATGGGAGACCCGTCCAGATCATTGCTGTCTGCTTGAAGACCGTGCCAGTTGGCCTGGGTTTAACGCCAGACTCGTCGACGCTTCGGAGGCTCTCTGAGGATGGTCAGAGAGATGTCCACTTTGACAAGCACATGATCAGATGAGCCGATTGAAGCAGAAGAAGAGCAGCAGACATTTGCAGGGAAGGTAGTCATAACCAAATCTAGAAGAGAAGATGCTCCGTTGACTGAGATCCGGGTCGGGAAATTGACAGATTGTGTCAGTCCCAGTGAGTCGCAAGTCCTTTGCTGAGGAGCCATGTCTGGTGAGAGAGGTACCCACACCCAGCCAACTGGCATAGTGACAATTGGAATCACCACATATGAGGAAGAGAGAGTTGGGATGAGTAGATATAAGTTGGTCCATATTATCAGACAGCGAGATGTAGATGGAGTCATCACTGTTTGTTGGACGGTACAACACACATTTGAACAAAAGGTGGGAGCGAAGGGGAAGCCATAGCCAGAGGTACTCCTGGGGGTGAGGTGGAGAGAGGGCAAATTTACATAAGTATTCAACCCCCTGAGTCAATACTTTGTAGAAGCCCCTTTGGCAGTGAATACAGCTTCGAGTCGTCTTGGGTTTGTCTGTATCAGCTTTGCACATCTGGATTAGGGGAGTTTTTGCTATGCTTCCTTATTGATTTGCTCAAGCTCTGTCAAGTTGGATGGGGAGCAACGGTGGACAGAAATGTTCAAGTCTCAATGGGATTCAAGTCTGGGCTTTGGCTGGACTTTCACGTTATTATTCTGAAGTCATTCCAGTCTTTCTTCAGCTGTATGCTTGGAGTCATTGTCCTGTTGAAATGTAAATGTTTGACGCAGTCTAAGATCTTTTGCACTCTGAGGCAGGTTCTCCTCAAGGATTTGCCTGTATTTGGCTATATTCATTGTTCCCTCTATCCTTACAAGTCTCACAGTCCCTGCCACTGAAAATCACCCCCATAGCATGATGCTGCTAACACCATGCTTCACAGTATGGATGGTGTTCTTTGGGTGATGAACAGTGCTTGGTTTCTGCCAAAGAGTTAAATTTTCAGGCCAAAGAGTTCAATTTTCGTGTCATCAAACAACAGAATATTTGGCCTCATGCTCTAAAGAGTTTTTCACCTGCCTTTTTGCAAGCTGCAGGTGTGCTGTCATGTGCCTTTTCTCAAGAGTGGCTTCCATCTGACCACTCTCCCATAAAGCCTAGATTTGTGAAGTGCTGTAAACTGTTGTCCTTCCAACAGCTTCTCCCATCTCAGCCAAGGAACTCTGAAGTTTGGTCAGAGTGGTCATTGGGTTCTTGGTCACCTACCTGTCCAAAGTCCTTCTTGCCCGGTTGCTCAGTTTGATCGGATGGCCAGGTCAATGAAGTTTCGCTCGTTCCATATTCTTTCCATTTCCTAATGATGGAGCTCACTGTACTCTTGGGAACTTTCAAGACTAGAAATTGTTTTGTACCCTTCGCCAGATCTATGCCTCCTCACAATTCTATCATGGGGTTCTACGGACAGTTCATTGTAGAGTTTTTGCTCTGACATGCACTGTCAAATGTGGGACCTTATAAAGAAAGGTGTGTTTCTTTCTAAATCATATCCAAACAATGAATTGGCCACAGGTAGACTCCAGTCAAGTTGTAGAGACATCTTAAGGATGATCAAAGGAAATTGAATGCACCAAGCTCTGTCATAGCAAAGTGGTTGAATACTTATTAACTCAAGACATTTCAGTTTTTCATTTTTAATTGATTTATACAAATTTCGAAAAACAATCCACTTTGACATTATATGGGGTATTATGGATAGATCAGTGACTAAAAAAAATATCTCAACTTAATCCATTTTAAATTCAGTAACACAACAAAATGTGAAAACAAATCAAGGGTGTGAATACTTTTTGAAGGCACTGTAACTTTGCGTTTAATGATGGAATGGGTAAGGGAAATGTTGAAGGTTTTATTCCTGATATGACAACAGGCACAAACCCAGAAGGGGTTCCACCTATTCGTCATGAGCTCAGCAGAGCTACAGCCCGCTACATCTCTGTGGGATTGTACTGCAGCCTAATAGGTGGAGCTCACGCCGAATGGCAGAACCTATGCTATGCATCTGTTTAGCCAGAAGAGACTTATTAAAATTAAAATTGTTCCTGGCTGCTCCCCAGAACTGTTTTGTGTACCAAAGACAGGTTAATGCTTCGCACACATTTCCCGTTGGTCAAGATACAGACAACAATACAGCTGGTGTGGCACTTGCTTTCTCGTACCCACTACAGTAATGGGGTATGTGATCTCGATATGTGTATGTGTGTGTGTGTGTATATATATATATATATAATTATATATATATATATATATATATATATATATATATATATATATATATATATATATATATATATATATACTGAAACACAAAAGAAACTTACCACCTTTGAAACCTTTAAATATCAACAATAACACTGCATGTAGTAAATGTGTGAACTTATTTGTGGACAATAGTGTCCTCACTGTCAGACAAAACGGTCACGGATGGTCACTTGAACCTTCAATGGTCACTTCATAGCACAGCTGTTGAACAGCCGTTTTGACTGTCAGTGATTAGCCAAGGGGTACGGGATGATTTTAATGAGCTGCACGTGATGTCTTGATATTGGCTTTAAAAAGGCCAGTGCAAAATGGGCATTTCAATCAACATGCCACGATTGTCAAGGGATCAACGGCAGCGTGCCCTGGGCATGCTGCAAGGCGGACTGAGCTACCGTGAGGTGGCATGTCGCCTTGGCTGTTCACACCAGACGATATCGGCCCTGGTGGACAGAGACAACCTCCACAACTCTGCAGATGACAGACCTCGATCAGGGAGGCCAAGAGTCACCACTGCAAGGCAGGACAGGCAGATGGTCCGAAGTCACCTGCGGGATCGATTCCGTCCAGCATCCCACACTGCGGCAGAAACTCCGGGGCGTGCAAACCCACGGATCTCCAATGATACTGCACGAAGACGACTGCATGACTATGGTCTGACTGCCAGAAGACCATACAGAGGCCCCGTGATGACGGCTGCCCATCGCCGCAACCGACAGAGATGGTGCCAGCAGCATCAGCGGTGGACCTTGGCGCAGTGGAACGAGGTCGCTTTCAGCGATAAGTCAAGGTTCTGTGTGGACAGTCCTGATGGGCGTGAGCATGTCTGGAGAAGAACTGGCGAGCGATATGCCGATTGTTGCGTGCGTCAAGCCAACAGGTGGGGTGGCCCAAATGTGATGGTGTGGGCCGCCATATCAGGCCGGTACAGGACGCCACTGAGAACCTTTCAGCATGACAACGCTCGTCCCCATGCTGCTCGCTTTACCACTGCATTTCTCCAAGGTGAGAACATCAACACCATGCAGTGGCCTGCGCTCTCCCCTGACCTGAATCCCATAGAGCACCTGTGGGATGAGCTTGGGAGACGCGTAGTTGGCAGGGCCAGGACACGGGCAGAGCTGCTTCAGACATTGAGGACTGAGTGGGAAAGAATCCAGCAGCAATCCATCCAAAGACTGGTAGGCAGTATACGCCGACGATGCACTGCCTGTATCCAAAACAATGGTGGCCACACACGCTATTGAAAGGGGACTGACATTGCACCCTGTGCTGTTCTGTACTGTAGAACAAACTGATGAGATGGTGCATCTTGGTCAAAAACTTGACATGTCATCAATAAAATGCCAATGTTTCAATTAGCAATTGTTGGTTTGTTTTATTTTGAACTGTTACAATTTTATTACATTTCAAACAAGTGGTAAGTTTCTTTTGCGTTTTCGGTCTTTTTGAAGTTGGTCAAAATGGTCAAATTTTTTGGTCAAAATGCCCATTTTGCACTGTCCTTTTTAAAGCCAATATCAAGACATCACGTGCAGCTCATTAAAATCATCCCGTACCCCTTGGCTAATCACTGACAGTCAAAACGGCTGTTCAACAGCTGTGCTATGAAGTGACCATTGAAGGTTCAAGTGACCATCCGTGACCGTTTTGTCGGACAGTGAGGACACTATTGTCCACAAATAAGTTCACACATTTACTACACGCAGTGTTATTGTTGATATTTAAAGGTTTCAAAGGTGGTAGGTTTCTTTTGCGTTTCAGTATATATTGTTACGGTTTCCGCGACCCTCCCGCCCTTACCAAGGGGAGATTAAGCCCCTTGTTCTTTTTGGGTCGTCGCAACCGAGAGACTTGAGTCGTCCCTTCCGGGCAGACGCAGGGTAGGGTTCTGGGACAATTCTCGCACGTACCTAAATACCTACACCGCCGCATAAGCGGGGATCAAGCCTCGCATGAGCCACGTGTAATTTGAGAACGTCCGAGCGGATGGCGTACCACGTGGTCCGTGCAGATCTCTGGTATTGGAACCCGATTCGAGCGGTTTTATTCATACCACGCTTAGTCAATAGATGGAAGGGACGAGACGGTTGAATAAAAGGAAGAACACAGGTTTAATAATTATTCACACTATTATGTACAAGTCGAAGGGACACAGAGCAGAACTTAAACAGTCTTAACTTATCCTCACACACGGGCCCGATCACACTCACAGGGGGAAATAAAGAAAGGATGATGTTCACGCGCTGAACGCGCCGACTTGGTCGTCCAGGAACGGCTTCGCCCTGCGTGGCTCTCTCCGGTCACAGCACGTCCCTCAATGAAGGCAAGCAGGCGGCGGAAGGGATCCTGGCAGCGCGTCTCTCGAACAAAGGGCAGAGCAGGCAGGCGGGAAAATGTACACGTCTCTCACCAGGCTTGGCGGTTTCTCACAGCGCTATTAAATAACAGCGCGCTCTCACTCGCGTAACTCAATCGATGTTCTGCCTCAAGCTCAACCGAGTGTTTAGTTTGTAAGAGCGCCTTATAACTTGGTTCATGCGTTTCTTCTCTCTCTCTTTGAACTCTCTCAACTCCTGAACCCTCTTTCTCTTCTCTTTGGTTCAGTGCACCTCCCTCAGAACTTGGTTCAGCTCACCTCTCCGCAGAACTGCCAAGCGCCTCTCTCCTCAGAACTTCATGGGGGGCTTCGCGCAACGGGTTATATTGCCAACCCCCTTAGCTCGCTCGAATGTTCCAACCACGCCTTTTGACGCAGTGCTAAGCCACTCCCTTCGAGCCCTGATTGGCGGCTCGTGCTTACCATCACTCCTACTCTCCCTGCTCCACCTTCCTTCGGCCTGGATCGACTTGCCAGGCCAGAACTCGTGTTATTTCACGCCAAAAGCCAAAGTATCGAGGCAGCATAAGGCATTGGAGGGAAACCTAACTCTCATTTTTCTACTCAATGCAAAACTAACACAGGAAAAGGACTATGCTTACATTTACTATGAAATAACTGAACTATCGCGAGGCTACGTGTTGTAGTGTGACTAAACTATGTGGGGGAAATTAACCTTTATTGTACAAACTCAAAACCACAATATATATATATATATATATATATATATATATATATATATATATATATATATATATATATATATATATATATATATATATATATATATATATATATATATATATATATATATATACTGTATATATACTGAAACGCAAAAGAAACTTACCACTTGTTTGAAATGTAATAAAATTGTAACAGTTCAAAATAAAACAAACCAACAATTGCTGATTGAAACATTGGCATTTTATTGATGACATGTCAAGTTTTTGACCAAGATACACCATCTCATCAGTTTGTTCTACAGTACAGAACAGCACAGGGTGCAATGTCAGTCCCCTTTCAATAGCGTGTGTGGCCACCATTGTTTTGGATACAGGCAGTGCATCGTCGGCGTATACTGCCTACCAGTCTTTGGATGGATTGCTGCTGGATTCTGTCCCACTCAGTCCTCAATGTCTGAAGCAGCTCTGCCCGTGTCCTGGCCCTGCCAACTACGCATCTCCCAAGCTCATCCCACAGGTGCTCTATGGGATTCAGGTCAGGGGAGAGCGCAGGCCACTGCATGGTGTTGATGTTCTCGCCTTGGAGAAATGCAGTGGTAAAGCGAGCAGCATGGGGACGAGCGATGTCATGCTGAAAGGTTCTCAGTTCTGGGTGGTCTGGCAGGAATGGCAGCAGATGAGGTCACAGGATGTTATCCACATACCGCTGGGCGTTATGATTCCCATCCACAACCACCAGTGGCGTCCTGTACCGGCCTGATATGGCGGCCCACACCATCACACTTGGGCCACCCCACCTGTTGGCTTGACGCACGCAACAATCGGCCTATCGCTCGCCAGTTCTTCTCCAGACACGCTCACGCCCATCAGGACTGTCCACACAGAACGTTGACTCATCGCTGAAAGCGACCTCGTTCCACTGCACCAAGGTCCACCGCTGATGCTGCTGGCACCATCTCTGTCGGTTGCGGCGATGGGCAGCCGTCATCACGGGGCCTCTGTATGGTCTTCTGGCAGTCAGACCATAGTCATGCAGTCGTCTTCGTGCAGTATCATTGGAGATCCGTGGGTTTGCACGCCCCAGAGTTTCTGCCGCAGTGCGGGATGCTGGACGGAATCGATCCCGCAGGTGACTTCAGACCATCTGCCTGTCCTGCCTTGCAGTGGTGACTCTTGGCCTCCCTGATCGAGGTCTGTCATCTGCAGAGTTGTGGAGGGTGTCTCTGTCCACCAGGGCCGATATCGTCTGGTGTGAACAGCCAAGGCGACGTGCCACCTCACGGTAGCTCAGTCCGTCTTGCAGCATGCCCAGGGCACGCTGCCGTTGATCCCTTGACAATTGTGGCATGTTGATTGAAATGCCCATTTTGCACTGGCCTTTTTAAAGCCAATATCAAGACATCACGTGCAGCTCATTAAAATCATCCCATACCCCTTGGCTAATCACTGACAGTCAAAACGGCTGTTCAACAGCTGTGCTATGAAGTGACCATTGAAGGTTCAAGTGACCATCCGTGACCGTTTTGTCTGACAGTGAGGACACTATTGTCCACAAATAAGTTCACACATTTACTACACGCAGTGTTATTGTTGATATTTAAAGGTTTCAAAGGTGGTAAGTTTCTTTTGCGTTTCAGTATACATGCCAAACATATTTAGATTTTATTTAACATTTAGGTTTAAACATTTATTTAAAAAGAAACAGAAACCTCAGGAACATGAACCAAACATTTCTTGAAAGCTTATGACATGGTATTTTCTATCACAGATTGCTATTGCAGTAAGTCACTGCCAGAGTTAGAGCCCAAGGTCTGAAATTGGCATTTACGCAAAATCCTTGTAATTGACGTTCTCGTTGTGTGCCCCTCCATAATTCAGACAGGCATTGATCCTGACTCCAAAGTTCTGTCCGACTTTACTGTCGGTCTCATGTGGCACTGCCTGGAGGTAGTTTGTCACCCCCTGCTTCATATCATCCAGTGTGGCAGGGCGGTTGACGTAGACAGAGCCATTGGCAGCCCCCTAGAACCAGTAGTCCAGAGGGTTCAAGTCTGGGCTATGGGGTGCCCAGTCATCAGTGGTACCCAGGGCAACGAAGCGGTTTCTGAAAAGCAGCTGCAGGAAAGTGATGGTGTCACCAGCATAAACCATAAACCAGGTCAAGTTGAGCTGGTTTGGGGTGACCTTTTGGGATAGATCATTATGGAACTTCTGGAGCATGGCCCGGTAGTGCTCATCATTGATAGTCACTGTCCTTCTGTTGTCATTCTCAAACTAGTAAGGCCCTAGCATTCCCCATCTGGCATTGAAGGCGCAGAAGCATGTGACCATAGGCCCTTTCATGTACCTCTCAGTGATCTCCTCAAGTGGTTCTGTCACCCAGAAAATGTTGTTGTGGTTGTTGATGGCACTGTTCAAGTGGAAATGGGCTTCTGCTCCACTGTCAATGGCATAGTTGAGCTACGGAGCTAGAAATCCCAGGGAACAACTACCACGATAACACCACCAAACTCTGAAAAGGAAAACGGTATAGGTCAAAAAGTAAAGAAATAGCAGGAAGTCAATGTTGTATCAATCTTTTTGAAACATCCTGTATATATATCTACACACACATATATCTATCGATATATATTGTTACGGATCTCAGAGATGGCACTCCCCTTAGCAAGGGGGGTTAATCCCCTTGGCCTGTTAAGCTGGCCGTCTCTGGTCCTGGTACTTATAACGCTCTTTTGCGGGGTGAAATTGGTCAGGGTTATTGGTCAAGGTGCTCTCCCGAATACCTTTACCAATCCCTCCGCAAAACAGGGAGACAAGTACCGCTCGAACCACGGACAAGATGGTAATTGCCGAGTGGTTTAGCAACCCGCAGCTCGAGCCGTTAACAAAGGACTAAACCCGACTATTGCGGTTGGCCAAATCGTGCCACAGGTACTCAATTGGAGACAGGACGAAAGCGATCGGGGGAAAGAAGAAACCAAAGGTAAGAAATAACAGGCATTTATTAATTATTTACAAAACCAAAGAACCAAAGAAGAAACGAAAGTAATATACAGAGGAAGAAGAAGAAGACACAGGGCAGCCTTGGAGGTTTGGTTGGGCCAAGGTTTAAAGCACCATCCCAGTGGGGGGCCTTTCACTCCCAGGCGCGGTGGGCCAACCTTGCCCGGCCGGAATGCTGCAACCACAAGGGGGCGCCGTTCCGATCCCTCCTACCTTCCCTCGAACTGGGCCGGTCACCTTGCCCGGCAAAGCGCGGACGCGACCGTGCAGGGCGGGGCCCGGCGCGGATCGTGCACGACGCTCCGAACAGGAGCGACGCAACACCGATCCCCGCCGGCTCCCGCAGTACCCCAAGCCCGGCACGGACCGGGAGCTCGCGTCGGCTATACCTCGGTCTGAACGCTATCCCGTTTAACGTCGACACTCCACGTACATGCTCACATCCACACGCGACCCCTTTCATACTCACAAAACCCGGCGTCTCAGCGCCCCTCATGCATTCCACACACTCCGTCCATTCCACCACCGCACTCTCTGTTACACACCACCCAGGTACACTCATTCCGCTCACAGACTTCATTACACACCTGACCACCGCACACCTTGGCGTACACTCATCGTTCGCACACTTCATCAACACACCTCCTCGCGCCCACTCCTCAGTCACATCCTCTGTGACAACCATGGGTGTGCACTCTTTTGCACACCCAATCACGTGCTCTGATGTGCCCTCCCGCACATGCGCCACAACCAACCCAGGTGTGCGTTCTCGCACACTCTCTCCATCCATCCCAAGTGTGCATCCTCGCACCCGCTCCTCATCCATCTCACTCTCCGTGTCACACTCACCACACTTACACTCCGACGTGCATTCTCGCTCGCACTCGGTTTTACTTCCATACTCTATCGTGCACTCTCCCAGGCACCTGGTATCACACTCGCGCTCCGACGCCATTCATACACGCGCGCCGTTCCCCTCCATAATGCGCACCACGGACCTTTTATGAGCGCCCGGGTTACGCCTGCATCCCAAGCACGCGAAAATTCTTTCTGCACTAAACACAGACCGACTCACCTGGGCGCTTCCTCTTCTTCGCTCCAACACCTGCAACCTTTAATTTGGGTTAAGCACGGCATCAAGATGTGGATACAGACTTTGCACATTATCCATCTCTCCCTTCGCTAATGCCTCTATGTTTGCCGTCTTTCCAGACCCAATTTCCACTATTGGTTCGGTCATTTGAATTACTTTGTTTTTCTCGACGACCGCTGGCTCTAAAAAAAAAATTATCTTCTATCTCAGCAGTCGCCGGCTTCGCCATACCCCGGGTCGTGATTTCTACCCCGGTCCAGTTACCTGCGCTCTGCTCTGCCTCGCTTTCTCCGCGCTTCTCACACCGCGCTACCTCGTCGCGTACCCCCGCAACCTTTTCGCCCGATCTGCGGTCAACCTCCCCTATTTTTTTTATTCGGTCACCCATTCTATCGCCAAATTTACTTAACCCTTCTTTCATTTCCCGAATGGACTTATCGCTTTGAGTGTCCAACTTTGCCATTAATTGGTCAATAAAAAATCGCATGTACCCTGGTATTTTGGGCTCGGCTGCCGCGACCACGTGTGAGGCGCCGCCATCTTGTGCGCCTGCAACCCCCTCTACCGCATCCTCATTGCTTTCCTCCTCTCTCTCTCCCAATTCCTCCATGGGGTCCTGGGTCGATTCTACCCCCTTTTCTATCTCCCCCACCGGCATCCGACTGCCTTGACCATCCATGGCACGATTTAAAATTTAGATGTTAAACAAAATTTCAGCCGCTCGTAATTTCGACCAAATTTTTCAGATGGATTAAAAATTTGGTTCGGGCTTCAATCCCACTCCCCGACACCAATTGTTACGGCCAATATGCACAATTGGTGTCCAAAATTTGGTCTAAATAAATTTGGTCCCAGGTTCCAGATCCCAACTCCTGACTACCAATTGTTACGGATCTCAGAGATGGCACTCCCCTTAGCAAGGGGGGTTAATCCCCTTGGCCTGTTAAGCTGGCCGTCTCTGGTCCTGGTACTTATAACTCTCTTTTGCGGGGTGAAATTGGTCAGGGTTATTGGTCAAGGTGTTCTCCCGAATACCTTTACCAATCCCTCCGCAAAACAGGGAGACAAGTACCGCTTGAACCACAGACAAGATGGTAATTGCCGAGCGGTTTAGCAACCCGCAGCTCGAGCCGTTCACAAAAGACTAACCCGATTTATAAAGCAGTTGGCCAAATCGTGCCACAGGTATTCAATGGGAAGAAGGGACTAAAGCGATCGGGGGAAAGAAGAAACCAAAGGTAAGAAATAACAGGCATTTATTAATTATTTACAAAACCAAAGAACCAAAGAAGAAACGAAAGTAATATACAGAAGGAGAAGAAGAAGACACTGGGCAGCCTTAAGCAGTCTTATGTTATCAACGCCCCAGACAGACAAACAGATTTACACGAAAGGGGAATAGCAGGCAGGAATGACTGGAAGAAGGGATGAGAAGGCCCAGGCAGACGGTAGGCGTCGAGGTCCGGCTCCAGGAGTCGACTCGCGTCGTGGCGGGAAAACCCTGGCAGGCAGCGAGCGCGTATCGTTCACCGCGAGCGGACGTTGCATATAGCGATGGGACTGGGATGCTCCGTCTATAACAAATGGCTCATGTCAACGCTCTCTCCCTTGAACAAGATGCCAGTTCATCGCGCACTCCAGGTCCTTCCCCTCTCGTCGGTACTTTCTCACGCGTCTCTCTCAAGCAGTCCCTCGCAGCCGCTTTTTATTGCTCGTGTTGGAATCAAACCGCCGGCTCTGATGGCACGCCTACCGGTTGGCTCACCGCTGTGCTGGTTGGCCGGTAAGGGCTTGCTGACTCCACCTCCGATGACGAGTCGACGTGCCACACCTTGTTCTGGCGGCTCCGCTCCCTTCCTCCTCGGCTTGACCGCATGGCTAATGGCGGCGTGGTGACAGTAATCAGCCCAGTGCAACGGCGGCGAACACTGTTGGCAAGCGAGGTACCACAATTTGAAGAGGGAGAGCAAAATGGACGGAATGGGGCCTATCTTATTTGATTAATGCAATGCAGATTCAACTACTGGGAACAGATCCTTAACTGAAACACATAATAATGAAATAACTACGGAGAGGTCCTATGGTTCGCTACGTGTTGTACATGGACGAACTAGGATGCGATCTTTAACAAACCAATTGATGGGGATATTTACAGGGGAACATTTATAAGGGAAACATTTATTAAATTTACTAGTGAAGGTTCTAAAAACCATAACTATATATATATATATATATATATATATATATATATATATATATATATACATACATATATATATATATATATATATACATATATATATATATATATACATCCATACATATATATATATATATATATATATATATATATATATATATATATATATATATATATATATTATATATATATAAACTGAACATCAAAATTAACTTATCACTCTCATTTTTTGAAATGTGCAGCTTTACAAACACGTTCCTTCAATTGTAATGGCTGATTATGTAACGGGAACTTCACTTCAATCACCTGGTTGATCAACAATGGCATGATTGAGTGGTTCTGTATAGCGATCTTTCCCTTTAAATAATGACCGTCATAATGAAATCCTTCAGTTCTTGTGGTTAGACATTCATTTACTGCTGTCTGTAGTCACTCTAGAGCCGTGGTTCTAAACCTGGGTTCGACCGAACCCCAGGGGTTCAGTGAGCCAGTCTCAGGGGTTCGGTGGAGGTCCTCCGAAACGCATTGCAATTTGTTTTTTTTGTTTTTTTAGTTTTGTATCAATTTTGAATCTATGTGTAATTATGCTTATTATTAATATTATTATTATTTTGCTGTGTATGTTACGAACGAATGGAAATTTTATTTGTAATTGTATTCCCATCCCTTTCATGGTTTCTCTGGTCTGTGTTTAAGATAAGTTGTTTCACACTGACTGTAGTAAGTTGAATCAATGAGCAACTTGATAATTATTCGGTTGATGGTGCTTACTTGCTTAATTACTTACTGGATTTTGGACTTTGCAGGTGTTCGGAAATTCCAGTGAATAGCCTCGATTAGCTTGCCGTGTGCCGTGCATCATTGGTCGCGCCTTACTTTGGAGTTACTGATTAATTGAAAAGTAAGTTGGAAATGTTTGTGGATATGCAGGGTGGGTTCAGAGTTATATTAAAGTCAAAAGTGGATGGTGATTATAAAATATGATTGAATTACTCAGAAAATTAGGTGGAGGTGATATAACTCCTTTGGTCGCAATTCAAAACTAAGAATTCGCAGTTTTCTATGTAATATTATAATGGGATTTGAGGTGACATAGAGTTGAGTAGATAATAAATCCCGTCATCGTAACTATAAGTTATATTTTCTTCGTTAAAATTTCTCAGTTCTCAGAGGGGTACTGATTATATTTAAGCATGTTCCTTTTTTAATTTTTGTCATATAATAATTATTTGCCCGAACTCAATTAAGATCAGTTTGTTACTTTTTGTTTGTTTTTTTTGCAGTATGTCGAGCAAAAAAAGGAAGTGGTCGGAGGATTACGTGCGGTACGGGTTGACGTGTTTGATGGAACGGGACGGAAAGTCAGCGTCCTCAATGCATGCTTTGCAATGTCAAGTTGAGCATCTCCAGCCTAGCACCAGCAAAACTACGGGAACACTTCAAAAAACTGCACGGCGAGGGGCAGTACAAAGACTGGATGAATTCAAATCTGACCATCAATCTGGATGAATTCAAATTGAAGAGAGTCCCGATTCGACGCAAGTGCTACCTTGCCCACTCTCGGCTTCGTTCCAATTGACAAATCGATCCTCACAGCGTAGTATGAAGTTGCGTACATGATCGCAAAGCAGGGACAAACCGCACACCATTGGCGAGACACTCATCAAACCGGCCGCATTGAAGATGGCCAACATCATGCTTGGAAAAGCTGCTTGAAAACAAGTTGTCTCTCGTTCCACTCTCAAATGACACCATCAGATGCAGAATCGACGACGTGAGCGACGACATCCTCGCCCAGGTAGTTGCAGATTTAGTCGCAAGCCCAACGAAATTCAGCCTTCAACTCGACGAGACCACCGACGTTTTGAATTTGAGCCAGCTCATCTTATTTGTGCGTTATGTCAAAGGAGACGAGATCAAGGAAGACTTTCTGTTCTGCAAGCCTCTCACAACAACGACGAAGGCAGCTGACATGAGGAAGCTTGTGGATGACTTCTTCAGAAGCAACGGCCCTCGTGGAACATGGTGTCTGCAGTTTGCTCGGACGGAGCTCAGCCATGCTGGGATGTAACCCGGTTTTGGAGTGCCGGTGAGAGGCCCGATTGCACCACACATCATCATCACGCACTGCATCCTGCACAGGCACGCGCTGGCATCAAAAACCCTGCCTCCAAAACTGGCCAATGTTCTGAAAATCGTCGTTGAAACTGTGAATTATGTGCGAAGCCGTGCTCTGAATCATCGCATCTTCAAAGAGCTGTGCAATGAAATGGGCTCTGAATTCGAAGTCCTTCTCTACCACTCTAACATTCGATGGTTATCACGAGGGGAAGGTAGTGAGCCGTGTTTTTGCCTTGCGTGTATAATTAGCCCTGTTTTTGCGAGAACACCAGCATTGCCATGCAACGCACTTCCAAGAGTCAGAGTTCATCCTCGCCTTGGCTGACATCTTCGACGCACTCGATCATGTCAATTGCCAGATGCAGGGTGGTGGAGTGAATGTCATCGAATCTGAAGAAAAGCTGAGCGCTTTCCGAAAGAAGTTACCGTTGTGGAGGCGGCGAACAGAGAACGGCAACTTCGCAAACTTTTCGCTACTGGAGACGAGTGCGTGAGCGGGAGATCGAAGATGAGTCTGAAGTTGGAAGGCGCTGCTGTACCGGGGGAGCTGAAGCAAGCGATTGCCACACACTTGGATGAGCTGGGAAAGTCATTCGACGGCTACTTCCCCGACCAAGAGCAATACCCAGCATGGGTGTGGCAGCCGTTTACTTTTGACGTTGCAACGGCAGATGTCAACGACCAATACCTCGACGACATCATCGAACTTCAGCAGAGCCAGACTCAATAACAACTCTTCGGCACAACAACGCTCTCAACGTTTTGGTGCCACCAAATGGAAGGGTAACCTCACATCGCTAAAATTGCCCTTGAGATCCTCACGCCGTTCGTTACAACGTATCTCTGCGAGCATGCGTTTTCGAAACTGGTGGACATTAAAACAAAGAAAAGGAGCAGGCTTGCATGCGAAAATGATTTGAGGGTGGCCCTTGCCAAAACAAAACCACGCATTTCCCAGATCGCCTCCCGAAAAGAAGAACAGAAAACGCATTAAGATGCAATTCTTCTTAATTTTTTGGTCAAATTTGAGGAGTTCCACGAGTGTTCGGTGGGTTTCGTTAGGGTTCAGCACCTTTAAAAAGGTTAAGAACCACTGCTCTAGAGGCTTCTGACAGGGAAAAAAACAAGAAAATTCAGATGCCACGCCTGACATCTGAACAATGTTTAAGGGCAATTGCAATGCTTGAGGCTCGAGTAAGCCAGAGAACAATTGCCCAACGTCTTGGTTGCTCACATCCTGCAATTTCCAACCTGGCCAGGCGTTACGGTGAAACTGGAACTGTGAATGATGGTCCACGAAGAGGGAGACCACGGATAACCACTCCAAACCAAGACCGCTGGATTGTGCTGCATCATCTTCGTGATCGTTTCTGCCCTGCGACGCAAACAGCTGCAGTGACAAAAGGTCGCCACAACAACCGCATCAGTGTCTCTACTCTGCAGAGGTGCTTGAGAAGTCGGGGCCTGGTGGCAAGACGTCCTTGCAGAGGTCCAGTATTGAACGCAGTGCATCGGTGGAACACACTAAGATGGTGTCTGCAGCATCGCCGCTGGACACAGCAACAGTGGAGTGCAGTCTTGTTCAGCGATGAGTCCACATTTTGCCTCCATGCTGCTGATGGGCGTCAACGGGTAAAGCGCAAAGGTGGAGAAAGGTATGCATCATGCTGTATTCGCCAGATCAATCGTTGGGGAGGACCCAGTGTGATGGTATGGGCCGGCACTTCCACCCGTTTCAGGGCACTTCTGGTCGTCATCGAAGGCAATCTCACTAATCAGCGTTATGTCGCTGAAGTTTTGAGACCTCGTATGCTGCCATTTCTCCAGGCTCATCCTGACATCGCAGCTTTCCAGCAGGACAACCCATGACCCCATGCTGCTCGCCTGACCACCAACTTCCTCCAGGAACAGGGTGTTGAAGTGATGCCTTGGATGCCTTATTCCCCTGACCTCAATCCCATTGAGCATTTATGGGATGAGCTTGGTCGACGTCTTGCATCGAGGAGATCAACGGCTGTCAATCGGCAAATGCTCATTCAAGGCTTGCAGGAGGAGTGGGACAGACTTCCCCAGGACCGCATCAGTCACCTGGTACAGAGCATGCGTCGGAGGTGTACAGCCTGCATCACAGCTCAGGGAGGACACACACAGATATTGAGGACTGCTGTCATTCTGTCCTTGACTGTTAGGAGTGTTGTGTCCATTCCTGTGTCATTTTGTTTTGACTGTATTCAGGTGCGTGCCTTTGTGTTGCAGTGCTGTGACTTTTGTTGCACCACCCCTTGTGATGTTCATGCTTTTTGCTTTTTTGTGATTGAGGCAACCTCTTGTTTATTGACATTTGTTTCGTAAAGATAGCTGAACTTTACCTCTGTGTTCAAATATTTTTCATTTTTGCGTCGAGGATTTCAATGAGTGTCCTTCTAAAGATTTGATTAGTTTATTTTGATGTTGAGTTTATATATATATATATATATATATATATAATATATATATATATATATATATATATATTATATATATATATATATATATATATATATATATATATATATATTGTCATGCAATTGCCTCTCGGTTATGACTGGGAATCGCGGATGGCCAAAACGAGCTTTAATGGAGGCGTTTATCCAATCGATGGCGGATCATACACGAGCCGGGATGAACTATGCCGACTTACCTTCACGGCCGCAGGTGTCTTCAACCTGAAAATTAATAAATCAAACCAAACACGGAATTTTAAAATGTACAACAAAGAAATATTTATTACGGAACCCGAGAAAAATGGAACGCAACGATAAAAACTAAACCCTAAATTGGGATGTCCCCACACCAGATTTCACATACAAGACAAATGGGAGAATCTGTATATATAAAACACAGTTTGTGTGTGTGTGTGTGTGTGTGTGTGTGTGTGTGTGTAATGTTACCGGTAGACTCCTAAACGGAGAGGCTCACGTACTTGATATCTGGCACAGACATGGCCATTGAGCCTGGGACGAACATGGCCGACCTAAAAATTGATTTCATAATATTTTTAAACCATATTTTTACCTCAGCGCATTTCAGCGAGGACTTTATGCACGGAATCTGACCGGTCGCAGAGCAGCGCGCTGATTCGCTCAGAGCGATCACGTGATGTTCCTTGCCGCCATTAACTCAGTTACGTGTTCGCACGTATTTCAGAGCGAAAAGCAATTGCCTTTTTTCACATTTCAGCGACGAACATTGCCATTCACACCACAGAGGTTTTTTTTCCCTTTCATCTTTAGATCCATATTTTTTGCCATAATGTAGTGCATTATGGCTCTCTCGAGCTCGAGTTAGCCAATCACCTGGGAGCATGAGGTCACGTTGGCCACGCCCACGACAGGACGCAGAGTTGCAATCGATCGCTCAGAGCGATCACGTGATGTTCCTTGCCGTGCGATTGCGTTTTTTCACATTTCAGCGAGGAACATTGCCATTCACACCACATAGGTTTTTTTTTCTTTCATCTTCAGATCCATATTTTTTGCCATAACGTAGCG
Organism: Myxine glutinosa; assembly: GCF_964187855.1. NCBI lineage: Eukaryota > Metazoa > Chordata > Myxini > Myxiniformes > Myxinidae > Myxine > Myxine glutinosa. Next base: position 141,270,540 of record NC_136267.1, read on the forward strand.
CATTATGGCTCTCTTGAGCTCGAGTTAGCCAATCACCTGGGAGCATGAGGCCACGTTGGCCACGCCCACGACACGACGCAGAGTTGCAATCGTGCGTTCGCGTCGTTTCTTACCACGTGTAAACGTGGTATTTTGTCTAAGAGTATTTTGAATTTGTCTACGAGTGAGTGACTGGAAGACTGACTGTGATAAAGGCAATGGCACCGAAGAAAAGAAATTTGTCACGTTCAACCTCCCGAGCAAGGAAAATCGCTGATCGGAGACTCCATGAAGCCGATGAAGATACTTTTCACCATCGACAAGCCAATCAAGAACGTGTTTCTAGATTCAGACAGCGAGAGACAGAAGATGAGACAGAGACACGTCTAAACGCCAATCAACAATGTCTGGCGAGGGCCAGACAGCGAGAGGCAGAAGATGAGACAGAGGCACGTCTGAACGCTAATCAACAATGTGTGGCGAGGGCCAGACAGCGAGAGACAGAAGATGAGACAGAGGCACGTCTGAACGCTAATCAACAACGTGTGGCGAGGGCCAGACAGCGAGAGACAGAAGATGCGACAGAGGCACGTCTAAACGCCAATCAACAAAGTGTAGCGAGGGCCAGACAGCGAGAGACAGAAGAACAGCGCCAAAAACGACTCAACAACTGGCAACCATCAGGCAGACGGCAGACGGCCATTGCATCGGAGAAGGCTGCATTCAGTCACAATCCGAACACTGACTACTCCTCAAACGTTGATATTGGCTCCATGTCGTTCACCTGTCAGTTTTGCCATGCCTTGAAATGGAAGGGAGAAACACCAGGAATGTGTTGCAGGGGAGGCAATGTCCTTTTGCCTTCTCTCCAATCTCCACGCAAGTTTGACCTTTGAAAGAACTACTTCAATCAACTACGACTCAATCCAGACACTTCCTGAAGGAAATCCGTAATTACAACTCTTCGTTCCAAATGACTTCGTTTGGAGCAGATTGCGTCGTCACTGAGCAAGGATTCATGCCTACATTCAAGGTGCAAGGCCAGGTATACCACCTCATTGGCTCTATCCACCCTCAACCAGGTGAGCAACCAAAGTTTTTACAAATCTATTTTATGGGTGACCACCGAGAAGAAGCTGCCCGACCCCCCGACCCCCGATCCCTCCCGCCACCTCCCATCCCTCCCCCCCATCCCTCCCCCCCTCTCCTCCCCTCCCCCTCCCCCCTCTTCTCCCCTCCCCCCCCTCTTCTCCCCTCCCCCTCCCCTCTCCCCCTCTTCTCCCCTCCCCCCCCTCTTCTCCCCATCCCCCCCTCTTCTCCCCTCCCCCCCCCCATTCCCCTCCCCTCCCCTTCCCCCTCCCCTCCCCCACCCAGCAATGCCGGGTACTTCTGCTAGTAATAAAATAAATGTCTCGTCGTGTTGTGGAATGTGGTGCGTCTTATCTGTCTCTGTCGTCCAGGCCCCAAGCTCGCGTCCGGACGCGGCTCCGGTTGGCGCGAACCACTTGGGCGTTGGTGCAAACACCCCTCGGCACGGCCCGCGTCCATCGCTAGTCAGCGCTCCAACTGCACGCCTCGCTCGTCGTTCGTATGGGAACGCAGGGGAAGAGAATCGTCGGTGCTGGTCTCTCCACCAAAGTTCAAAGGCAAGAACAGGTCCAGCACGAAGGGACAGTCAAGGGAATGCAAGAGGCAAAGGGAAGAGCTCTGGGCAGGAAGGAACCAGGAACGAGAAGGGACAATGTTGGCACACCAACGTTCACCAGTAAAAGTCCGGACTAAAGTGACAAAATGTCCGCTGCTCCCAGTCTCTTGCTCGGCCATTGACGTCACCGGCGCTTCTCCTCCAATCAGCGCGTCGCTTGTTGCATCCTCCCTCGCGCCCTCCACACCGACTGGCCGAATGTTCACGCCTTCCACACTGATTGGCCGAGGTATCATCGGTCTGTGGCCAATCAGTGTGCCGCTCCTTCACCCTTCCTACCCCCCAATCATGGGGAAGCTTTTTGTCCCTTCCCTGACCAATCACACGTTCTCCTGGGCGTGGCTCCCAGCCTGCCTGGTACGATGTTTGTTGCCATGGTGGCATACTGCGCGGGCCGCTGCCTGTTGGTTTTTCCGGTCAGTCATTGTAAGGGAGGGGATTTAATTAGTGTGTGCACTAAGGGCCTATCTAAGTGTCTATAAGAGTGCTTTTCCATAAGGGACACAGGTATGTTCACAGAGGGAACGACACACAATGGAGTTAGCATATTCCCTACAACTACTTAACATGCCCCACCCCCTCGTGGCGGGGACGAAGATATGCACTTATTCCGACATACGGGCTACAGGTCCCTGACTTAGTTGCATCGAGGTGGTTCTAGCTACCCACGACAGACGAAGCATGATACCTACACAGATCTACCTAGATCTAGATATTCCCATACCCCAAATTCATAACAATATACATATATATATATATATATATATATAATATATATATATATATATATATATATATATATATATATATATATATATATATATTATAATAATAATAATAATAATACATTTATTTTATATAGCGCTTTTCAAGAAGCCCAAAGACGCTTTGACAGAGTACAAAAAACAAGTGCAAAAAGACAAAAATCAATAGGTAAATAATCAAAGCAAAAGGAAGGAGTAGGAGAAGCAGGGGTTAAATGCTGTGGGTTAAATGTTGAATGCAGTGTTGAACAGGTGGGTCTTGAGTGATGTTTTGAATGTGGTGAGTGAGGAGGAGTCTCTGATGGTGTGAGGTAGTGAGTTCCAGAGGGTGGGAGCAGCGATGGAGAAGGCCCTGTCCCCCCAGGATCTGAATTTGGTCCGGATGGGGGGGGGGGGTCAGGAGGTTGGTACCAGCAGAGCGGAGGTTGCGGGTGGGAGTGTGTCTGGAGAGGAGGTCAGCCAGGTAGGATGGGGCCAGGTTATGGAGGGCTTTGTAGGTATATATATACATATATATATACATGTATATATATATATATATACATATATACATATATATATATATATATATTATATATATATATATATATATATATATATATATATAATATATATATTATATATATATATTATATATACATGCTCATGTTCACACTTTCACAAGCAAATTATTTGGTGGAAATGGATACAGTTTTTATGAGCATGCAAGCCTATTCATGGATCAGTGTCTTGGATCATATATACCGATTATCGAGTAAATCGGGAGGCCTCCAATCAACCTGGAGGCATTTCCTTTGTGGTTGTGAAATCTGGCTATATTCCCTTCATGCAGATGGTACGTGTATTGTCTACAATCTGCATTGATACCGTCATCAATCAATTTATGTCACTTATTGGTCTGTTCTTAAACAGCAGTGAGCTATGTTTCCACATGACAGTAGCCTGGACCACGGTCCCAAAGAGGCAGTGTACAATGGTCATGTGTATTTGCATGGCTGAAACAGATATTAATTATATTCCTGACATGAAAACCAAGTATTTTATCAACAGCTGGAGAGTAATTACTGTTCAAAAATAACTTTTTGGTCGAGGCAAACGTGTTAGAATCTGAACAATTACAGTAAATCGGCAAGAAAATTGTTTTTATCTCAGTGGAAAACAATTATTTGCTTCCGATGTTGGTCTTTTTGAGTCATTTTCCTGAAATATATTTATTTGATTCACACAGAATTATATCCAGACACTGATTATGTTAAAATCAGTAGGATTCGTAATGCAGTTTCATTGTAAGACGAGGCTGCAATTTGCTGCATACGAATAAACAATTTTTAAGACAAGCTCCAGCTGAAAAAATATAGAATACGAGCAGAGTTACCCGGCGTTACCCGGAACAATAAATAGTCAGTCACGCAATTTAGTTTAGTGGGCTTTTTATAGTCAGAGGAAGCCACGCCCCTTGGGCACACCCCACTGCCACGCCCCTTTGGGCACGCCCCGCTGCCACGCCCCTTGGGCACGCCCCTAGTCTAAACTCTGATGCGCCCATGTTTTTTGTCGTGAAAAGGTACCCCCCATGTACCCTCTCTTTCCTCTCTGAGTCACTTATTTCGGCTGTTCATGAGGCACAACCGAACAAACAGAGGTTCACATCTATATGTATATAAACAGTAGGTAAGGGTGCCTGTATATGTCGGTCCAGCAGACAGATATATCATGTGTGCTAATTCAACAATGTATGCATTGCATAGCTAGTACATTGTAGGGAAACAAATTTCCCCTGGGCGGTCAATGTCCTCAGTGCAAAATAGATGTTCACCTCAAATCCCACTTTCCTTCTCTTCTGTAGAATCGACTCCTTAATGTGTCCATTGTCTCACACTATTATCGCTGCAGTCCTTCTGGACCGCTTCCCATCACCACCTCATGGTTTCTCCACTTCCACTTGTGAGCTTTTATACACTCCCCGTTCACTATCCCATTTCCTTCCTGCCAATGTGCTTCACATACTGTAGTGTGGGTGTCCATGAGTTTTTGTTAGCTTGTCCCCCTCCAACTCTCCGTCTGTTAGTTAACTTGTCACCCTGTTAAGCCACTCTTCCATGAGCCTCGACTTCTATAAATAAAAAGGGAATATGGAAAGTGGTTAGATGAGTATGTCCTGTTTCAATTTGATTAGGGATCGACAACAGACAGAGAAAGTGCCTTACATGAGTTCCTTCTAGGAAGACAGAAGAGCCAAACATCCATCGTCGACAGAAGAGGTAACACAACAAAATGCCGATAATGTCCAAAATGCGAAGTAACAAGGTCAGTACCAGGGTTTGACCCATCGGTACCAGGTATGTAGTGGAGAAGGGCCCACAATAATCAAGCAAGGTGGAGAAAACCACAATCAATGTCTGGCTTTTGAGATCAGCTTGGGAAACGCTTTTTCCCAATAAAGTTCATGGCTGATAGCCTGAACAGTGTGATTGAGCAAGCTGCTTAAACCAAATAAAAACAATGACAATTTTATGATTTTCTACATTAATTGAGCAAGAGAAAAATACAAACGAGTTAAGCACAGTCTTCTTCCAAAATTATGTGAATAACACCGATAGTAGGCCTAATAGGCCTACAGTTAGGGTTAGGGTGAGGGTTAGGGTTACAGTGAGGGTTATGGTGAGGTTTAGGTTTAGGGTTAGGGTGAGGGTTAGGGTTAGGGTTAGGGTGAGGGTTAGGGTTAGGGTTAGGGTGAGGGTTAGGGTTAGGGTTAGGGTGAGGGTTAGGGTTAGGGTTAGGGTGAGGGTTAGGGTTAGGGTTAGGGGTGAGGGTTAGGGTTAGGGTGAGGGTTAGGGTTAGGGTTAGGGTTAGGGTGACGATTAGGGTTAGGGTTAGGGTGAGGGTTAGGGTTAGGGTTAGGGTGACGATTAGGGTTAGGGTTATGGTTAGGGTTAGGGTTAGGGTATGTAGCAATATGATACATTAATGATATTGCAGCAATATGATGATAATGATTTTATGATAATATTTGATTCTTTTTTTATCAGCAATATGATTTTTACATCAGAAATATGATGATAATGATTTGATTTTGGACTGAGGACAAAGGTTCTGCCTTCTTGTTCATGTGGACACGAGGTAAATGGACCATGACTGTTTACTGTACAGTGTACATGGCACAAACAACCAGATAATTATCCCTTCAAGTCACATGATGAGTTTCCCCAGCCACACCCACAGAAACCACGCAACTGTACGAGCTGTGGCATTGGGAATGAAAATGGCTTTGAAGCAAAGCGTCTGATCACCGGCCAGATACTGCTAGATGTGAAATGATTATACCATCCTGCCAACACGTTCGCCGTGCAAAAATCCTGATACCTGGCACTTTGTTTGATCTTGCCTTTCAGGAAATTTAGTGTGCGTCACGTGTCACAATTTAAATTACAGTTCCATAACAAAATAACCGATTCTATCCAAAGCCCATTTCCCCCCACATTATTCCCCTGAGCTCTAACAGGGGGCTGAACCCGTGATAGTTGCTCGGCAACAGCAGCACCCGAGCCTCATAACAGCATCTGCAGGACGTGTTTCTCCGTGTTTGTTCAATGCTTACACATGTAATTTGCATCGTCTGAGATAGAGGCACTTTGTGGTCGAAGTCATACTTTATGTACGTATATGTACATATACAGTCACGTGAAAAAGTAAGTACACCCCATGTCAAGTTTTGACTTTTTCAACATATCAACATATAGCTATTTGATCTTCATTTCAACAATATTGATAGATAAAGGTGATATATTATAACAAATATCATGAAACATTTACATTTTGTAGTCAATTGTATAATTTAAATAAGCATGAATGCAAATTTTGCATGTGGAAAAAGTAAGTACACCCTTGGCTCTAACAGGTGGTAATGCCCCCTTTGGCAGAAACAACCTCAAGTAGGCGTTTCTTATAACTGTCTACCAGTCTCTGACATCGACTGGGAGAAATTTTTGCCCACTCCTCCATGCAGAATTCTTTCAGCTGTGCAATGTTTGAGGGGTTTCTTGCATGCACAGCTCGTTTCAAATCCCCCCACAAAATCTCGATGGGATTTAGATCCGAGCTTTGACTTGGCCATTCCAGAACCCTCCATTTCTTTCTTTTCAGCCATTCCTTGGTGGATTTACTGGTATGTTTAGGGTCATTGTCATGTTGCAAGGTCCACCTTCGGTTGAGCTTCAACTTTCCGACAGATGGCCTCACATTATCCTCAAGCACCCTCTGGTACAATGAAGAATTCATAGTGGATTCTATGATGGTGAGCTGCCGAGGCCCTGATGCAGCAAAGCTGCCCCAAACCATAATATTTCCACCACCATGCTTTACAGTTGGTATCAGGTTCTTGTGGTCAAATGCTGTCTTTGGTTTTCGCCAAACATGTCTTCTGGTACTGTGGCCAAATAGCTCTACCTTTGACCCATCTGTCCAGAGCACATTGTTCCAGAAGTGCTGGTCTTTGCCGAGGTGTTCATTGGCAAACTTTAGTCTTGCCCTGATGTTCTTTCTGGACAGCAAAGGATTCCACCTGGCACACCTCCCATGTAGATCAAATTTGTGCAGCCTCTTTCTAATGGTAGACTCGTGCACTTTGACATCAACAGTGGCAAGAGCTACCTGTAGATCCCGTAATGACATTCTGGGGTTCTTAGAGACTTCTTTCAGCATCTTGCGGTCTGCTCTCGAGCTGAACTTGCTGGGGCGGCCTGGCCTGAACAAGTTGGCAGTTGTTTGGAATCTTCTCCACTTGTAGATGATCTTCCGGACAGTCGAATGATTGATTTCAAATTGTTTGGAGATATTTTTAAATCCCTTCCCAGACTCGTAGGCATCTATAACCATCTTTCTGAAGGGCTTCAGAGAGCTCTTTTGATCTCGGCATGGTGACGCTGCACACTTCAACAACAAAGAGCAAACCAAACGAAATGTCTGAGGTTTTAATAAGACAGGTTCCTCCAAGATCCTTTCTAACGATATTCTAATCATATGCACCTGAGCTGGTGCACCTGATTCTAATTTTAGGTATTTGAAGTAGCGATAAATGTCGGGGTGTAGTTACTTTTTCCACATGTGAAATTTGCATTTATGTTTATTTATACTATACAATGGACTACAAAATGTAAATGTTTCATGATATTTGTTATATTATATCACCTTTATCTATCAATATTGTTGAAATGAAGATCAAATAGCTGTATGTTGAAATATGTTGAAAAAGTCAAAACTTTACATGGGGTGTACTTACTTTTTCACGTGACTGTATATATATATTTCCACTACATGGCCAAAAGTATGTGGACACCCCTTCAAATTAGTGGATTCGGCTGTTTCAGCCACACCCATTGCTGACAGGTATATATAATCAAGCACACAGCCATGCAATCTCCATAGACAAACATTGGCAGAAGAATGGGCTGTACTGAAGAGCTCAGTGTCTTTCAACATGGCACCGTCATAGGATGCCACCTTACCAACAAGTCAGTTCATCAAATTTCTGCCCTGCCTGAGCTGTTCTGGTCAACTGTAAGTGCTGTTATTGTGAAGTGGACATGTCTAGGAGAAACAACAGCTCAGCCACGAAGTGGTAGGCCACACAAGCTCACAGAACGGGACCGCCGATTGCTGAAGCGCATGGCGTGTAAAAATTGTCTATCCTCGGTGGCAACACTCACTACCGAGTTCCAAACTGCCTCTGGAAGTAAAGTCAGCACAACAACTGTTCGTCGGGAGCTTCATGAAATGGGGTTCCATGGCCGAGCAGCCACACACAAGACTAAGATCACCATGCGCAATGCCAAGTGTCGGCTGGAGGAGGAGTGGTGTAAAGCTCATCGCCATTAGACTCTGGAGCAGTGCAAGCACGTTCTCTGGAGTGATAAATCACGCTTCACCATCTGGCAGTTCAACGTACGAATCTGGGTTTGGGGGATGCCAGGAGAACGCTACCTGCCCAAATGCATAGTGCCAACTGTAAAGTTTCGTTGAGGATGAATAATGGACTGGGGCTGTTTTTCATGGTCCAGTCTAGGCCCCTTGGTTCCAGTGAAGGGAAATCTTAACGCTACAGCATACAATGACATTCTAGACGATTGTGTGCTTCCAACTTTGTGGAAACAGGTTGGGGAAGGCCATTTCCTGTTTTAGCATGACAATGCCCCCATGCACAAAGTGAAGTCCATACAAAAATGGTTGTTGGTTTGTCGAGATTGGTGTGGAAGAACTTGACTGGCCTGCACAGAGCCCTGACTTCAACCCCATCTAACACCTTTGGGATAAATTGGAACGCTGACTGCGAGCTAGGCCTAATCACCCGACATCAGTGCCCGAACTCACTAATGCTCTTGTGGCTGAATGGAAGCAAATCCCTACAGCAATGTTCCAACATCTCGTGGAAAGCCTTCCCAGAAGAGTGGAGGCTGTTATAGCAGCAAAAGCAAAGGAGGGGTGGAGGGGGGGGACCAACTCTATATTAATACCCATGATTTTGGAATGAGATGTTCGACGTGAACATAGGGGTGTGATGTTCGGGTGTCCACATACTTTTGGCCATATAGTGTATCTGTATATTGTATATATATATATATATATATATATATATATATATATATATATATATATATATATATATATATATATATATATATATATATATACATATGTATATATATATATATTATATATATATATATATATATATATATATATATATATACATACATACATACATACATACATACATATATATATGTGTGTGTGTGTGTTTGTGTGTCTGTGTTCAAAATAATCCATAGATCTACATTCTACAACCTGTATTTATTTTTTAAAACACGACTTTACGACTACCAATGTTAATCTGACATCCATATGCCTCTACCTGCCTTCATCAGGTAAAGGTATTTAATATGAACCTGGTGATTCAATATGAACCTCCTCACGTACGAGCTGATGATCCCATCCAGTATGAACATAGAAAGAAAAACATTGCAATCGCATATAGTGCAGGTGCCTTGGTACAAAAAATACAAAGATGACACTGCTAATTTAGGGGTCAGTACCCAGCGATTTTGGCCTAAACCTCGCCCTCTTCCCCAGGTTTCTATAGCGCGCACGTGGTCCACCATCAATCCCCTTCTGGTGAGGCGACCTAAATCCCGGATCACTGCTCACCTTACTTCACAGCTCAACACTGTTGTTCCTTACTTCTCCCTTATGTGGAACCTCCTTCCAGAGGCTGTTCTATCACACCCCTTCCTCCACTACTTCAATAAGGTGGTGCACCAGCCATCGCTTGTCATCCGCCATACTTACCCACAATATTTATTACCTCCTTTGGCTGATCCTCTTGCTTGAAAGTTACTCATTGTGTTTACTCTCCTGATCTTTTCCAGTTTGTTAATGTTCCCTTGACTATTGTGTCCATCTGTCTAACTGCTGCCACACTGTCATTTCATGCCTTCTGTCACTGCTCGTACAGCAGACCCAAACCAGAAAATCAAAAAGGATATGACTCTTATCGCTCATACAAATCTGAGGTTTAATCATTCATTTCGTATGCAACCTGTGGCTGCAAGTTGCATCATTGCTGAGAGCGTGGTTGTGCTGCTGATGCAGGGCCCCTGTAGATTAGGGCAGGAATTTGTAATTTGTTGGCGAAGAACAACATGGGATCTTTAAGGTCCACCAACTTGTGCTGGCAGACGGAACGACTTTGGAATGGAGGACATCGAGAAAGGTATTTTCACTGTTTGGGAAGTAGGGCAGATACATTCTTGTTGAAACAATAGCTTTGGCACTTCGTGTTAGGAAACTGTCTGTGTGGGCCTTGGACTTGGTGGTGTGAAAAAAACACCAAGTGATTGGCAGGTGTGAAATGTTGGAGAGGAAAGAAGCCAGCACTCAGGTAATGATCTGAGGGTTGGGGTTCAAGCACCATTCACTTTACGCTCTTGCCTGACATTGTATAGTTTTCTATTTGTGTCATAAAATGTAATATACTTATTCCTAATGGTTCTGCCTTTCGGGAAACAGACATGATGTTTGCACTGATTTTAATGAACAAAAACGTATGATTTATTGAAATGGTTCTCCTGAAATAGATTGTGACCTGAATCTCAGAACTCAACTTGGGAAGATCGAAATGTAAACCTCACTCAAGCTGATTGAGAAATGCTCTCAATTCAATTCAATGACTTTTTTTTCTTTTCTTTTTTGTATACGAGATCGAGGCTCGTGAAAGAGCTAACATTAATCACACAAAAAAACGGACACATAAAACACAAAATAAGGGGAGCGGTAGACAAGATGGGGAGAGAGGGGGAATCTACAAGCACAACATTTGAGAGCAGGGACATCAGGAGATCTGTGGGAGGGAGAGGGCTTGTGGGGAGGAGGCGTGGGAAGGGGGGGGCGAGAAGTATAAAACACATGGACACTGCTAGGACTTCCAGGAAAGAAGTTGGTATTTCAAAAAAATGGATCTAGGGTGAATTAAAGGGGGGTAGAAAAGATCAAGGTTTTGGATGGGGGAAGATAAGAGATGGTGGTGAACAGCTGTTTTAAAGACCTGGAGGGAGGAGTGGGATTGAAGGGAGTGAGGGAGTTTGTTCCAGAGGCGGGAGAAAAGAGGAATGAAAGAGTGAAGGTGAGCAGAGACAGCAGAGGAGCAGAGACAGCAGCAGAGGTGAGCAGAGACAGTGAAGGTGAGAGCAGACTAAAGCTCATATATTGTTTGCTTTTGTTGATTCAAGGACATTCCTTTGGTATTTACAAAGTTGACTTTGGATTATGTAAACTTGAGCCTGAAAGCCTCAAATCTGACGAACAACCAAGACAGATACCGGTAGATGTAATACAAAAGACATCAGCAGTTACATATTTATTTGTAAACAAAAATAGTGGAATGTTTGACCAGATTGTATCGGTCCCGGCTCCACTTCTGCTCCCACTGAAACTTGCAACTTCGTCTCCACAATATGAAACCGCACTTGCAGATAATGTATCCAACAATATAATCCGTTTTGCATTGACCAAAAGTAGAAGTAATTTTATTAGTGTGGTGCAAATGAATGGACACGTAAAAAGTGCTAAGTGCAAAAGCAGGTAAAAGATACCTTGAATTTGTTATTTAAAGCAATTAAAGCCATTGGCTGTACATCATGTCGGATAAACTACCGAATGCTATTATTTTAGTAAAAAACAGATTGTGGTTTTCGCTCATCACGATGTCGCTGAATTTTTGAGAACCACTTTTATCTGGTCCTCACATTATGAAATTATGGATTTTTAAAAATAAATAGGCAAAGCTCCAATGGAGTGTTTGTTGCGAGCGAGAGAAATACTATTAGTGGGGCGGCTTAGCCCAAATATTCAAAAGAATTGTGCATTTTGTGATACAAGCACCAAATTTGGCACAAATGTACATTAATATGTTGCGAACATTTTCAGATATTGGGCCACTTGAAATTCCGTAATTTTTTTTTTCAAATTTTTTCAAATTTCGTAATTTCAAATTTTTCGGGTGACACCGTCACAATTCCGGTCTTCGAGGCCGGCCGATAGGCAAAGTGTGACCGGAAGGGACGAGGTTCTCCTGACCACGTGGCCCTCGATCTGGGAAGCGAGAGGCGTTCCATTAGTGGACGCGCCCCTCACGCCCGACTTTTGGGCGGCCCCGGCAGGCCGTTTGTTTTGACGTTCCGTGACAGGCCCCGCACCCCCACCTCCGGGCCGACCGGAAGCTTGTGCTGAGTACATCATACCTGAACAACTCAGTGAGGCAGAACACAGCAGTGCACACCAGGGTGACCCCTTCAGTGCATAAACCAATTAACCTGTCCACTGCAGGGCATATAGAAATGAAGTTATTTTCTGCATATAATAATAATATAAGTTCAGTTCTATATAACAATTTCTGTTATCACCACTACCACTACAACTACCACTACTACAAGCTTTGTCTGGAATTTTGTGGACTAACAGACAAACAGACATACAGACAAGCTGGGATCAAAACATTACCTCCTTCCACCATTGAGTGTAGAGGTAAACATCATGGAAATTATATCATGCCCTAGATTTAATTCATGCTTACCCGTGTATTTGCTTCACTGGTTCACAAGGTCTTTTGCATACATGTAATTCAGACTCTCGTCTTCATTGCTGACCACACAATGTTCGCAACATATTAATGTACATTTGTGCCAAATTTGGTGCTTGTATCACAAAATGCACAATTCTTTTGAATATTCGGGCTAAGCCGCCCCACTATATCGGCCGGCCTCGAAGACCGAAATTGTGACGGTGTCACCCGAAAAATTTGAAATTACGAAATTTGAAAAAATTTGAAAAAAAAAATTACGGAATTTCAAGTGGCCCAATATCTGAAAATGTTCGCAACATATTAATGTACATTTGTGCCAAATTTGGTGCTTGTATCACAAAATGCACAACAGGTTTGCTATGCTGCTACACTATATGATGTCTTAGAGATTACTTTTTAATATGGATGGAAAGATTTCATGATCATACCTCATTAAAAACAAGACGAGTTTCTGTTTGATCAAAAATACAGTCAAACCTGTATAGAAAGACTGCTCAAGGGAAATGGGGAAAATGACCTTTATAGACAGGTGGTCTTTCTGTTCAGGTTTGCAGCCGCCATTTTTCTGCAGTACAGCGACGATATTTAATTAGAAGTACCAAAATATATATTATATAATATAAGCGAACTTGCTTTGGTGATCGTTATTACCTCCGTCGCCAAAGGTGGATGGAGCTTATGTTTTCACACCTGTCTGTTTGTTTGTCTTTGAACAAGATATCTCAAAAAGTTGTGGACGGATTTGAACGAAACTTGGGGGCGAGGTTGGGTGTGTGACAAGGACAAATCGATTCGATTTTCGTGAAGATTTGAATATGGATTCGGATATGAGAATTATTTAATTTTTAAGTTATTCTTCACCATTGAGTGATAGGGCCAAAAAGGATATATGGCAGGATATCTCAAAAAGGTGTGGACGGATTTGGACGAAACTTGGTGGAGAGGTTGGGTGTGTGACAAGGACGAATCTATTCGATTTTGGTGAAGATCTGAATATGGAATCGGATATGAGAATTATTTAATTTTAAATGATTCTTCACCATTCAGTGATTGGGCCAAAAAGGATATATAGCAGGATATCTCAAATAGTAATGGACGGATTTGGACGAAACTTGGTGGGGAGGTTGGGTGTGTGACAAGGATTAATCTATTCGATTTTCGTGAAGATCTGAATATGGATTCTAATGCGAGGATAATTTGATTTTTAAGGGATTCCTCACCATTGAGTGATGGGGCTAAAACCGACATATAGTAGGATATCTCAAATAGTTAAGGACAGATTTGACGAAACTTGGTGGAGAGGTTCGGTGTGTGACAAGGACGAATCGATTCGATTTTGGTGAAGATTTGAATATGGATTCGGATATGAAAATTATTTAATTTTTAAGTTATTCTTCACCATTGAGTGATAGGGCCAAAAAGGATATATGGCAGGATATCTCAAAAAGGTGTGAACGGATTTGGACGAAACTTGGTGGAGAGGTTGGGTGTGTGACAAGGATTAATCTATTCGATTTTAGTGAAGATCTGAATATGGATTCTAATGCGAGGATAATTTGATTTTTAAGGGATTCCTCACCATTGAGTGATGGCGCCAAATCCGACATATAGTAGGATATCTCAAAAGGTTATGGACGGATTTGGACGAAACTTGGTGGACAAGTTGGGTGTGTGACAAGGACGAATCGATTCGATTTTGGTGAAGATTTGAATATGGATTCGGATATGAAAATTATTTAATTTTTAAGTTATTCTTCACCATTGAGTGATAGGGCCAAAAAGGATATATGGCAGGATATCTCAAAAAGGTGTGAACGGATTTGGACGAAACTTGGTGGAGAGGTTGGGTGTGTGACAAGGATTAATCTATTCGATTTTAGTGAAGATCTGAATATGGATTCTAATGCGAGGATAATTTGATTTTTAAGGGATTCCTCACCATTGAGTGATGGCGCCAAATCCGACATATAGTAGGATATCTCAAAAGGTTATGGACGGATTTGGACGAAACTTGGTGGACAAGTTGGGTGTGTGACAAGGACGAATCGATTCGATTTTGGTGAAGATCTGAATATGGATTCGGATATGAGAATTATTTAATTTTTAAGTGATTCTTCACCATTGAGAGATTGAGCAAACAGCGATACATAATATGATATTTTAAAAGGTTATGGACGAGTTATGACTATATTTGGTTGACGAGTTAGTTAGGTGACAAGAACAAGCCGATTAGATTTTGGTTCAGGTCTGAATCCAGATCCGGCTTTGGGATGCAAAACATAAACTGTTCAGCCTGGCGGAGGTATGCGCTCTACCGAGTGCCATTATAGTTTACTCATTTAACTATTTTCTTTAAAAAAAAATTGAGGACATACAGATGAGAAACAACACAGAACTATTAAACGATACAAACACAGCCACTGAGTTTCCGTTTAGTGACGTCATGTCCCGAGATATTGAGATACTCGGGTTTCAAGCGACGTCACAACAATGGCCCCGCTTTTCTCACCGATCATACTAAGTAGTTTGCCATTGCCTTCCCAACGTTGTTATCGTCCATGCTCTATCCTTTTAAATTCTGAGAACACATGGGACCTCCTGCTGACCTCCCAGACATGGAGCGGACCTCCCAGACATCCCAGACACTCTAACCATTACACCATTGAGTCTGGTATTGAGCACAGAGATCTGTAAGAGATCTGTCGGTGTGTTTTGTGTGAAAACTGTTTTATGCATGGAAAGTTGACCGAATTTACCGATTTACAATGGGATTAATGACCGTTGTGTACAAATTTGAGCTTACAAAGGGAAGCAATCGGGTGGCCGCTGGTTACATTAGACGGGTGATCGTTCTGTACAGGTTAATTAACACAGGTTTCCTCTGTGGAGAAAAGTTTGCTTAAGAAATCCCCACAGAAAAAAAATCTAAAAGTGAGAGGTCAGGAGATCTTGGAGGCCAAGGAAATCCAGATTTGTGGGAACGTAATCTGCCAGGAAAGTGATTATTGAGCCACTGCATGGACAAGCGAGCTACAGTATATGTGCAGTTGCTCCGTACTGTTGAAACCAAGCACCGTGAACGTTTCTCACACCACTCCAGAAAAATGTGTTCAACATGTGTGCGCAACGTTCCGCATTCACAGTATCCTGATCTTCAAGAAAGTATGGACCTTAAATCCGAGAACTACTGAGACCGCCCACTATCATTCTTTTTGTGGAGTGGAAAGGTAACTCAGCAATGTGGACTGCTTTCTCCAAGCATCGAAACCGACAATTCTGTTTGTTTGCCATACCATCCAAGTTTAATCCATGGCATTCGTCAATGAAAATTATGCCATCTATGTTGATTCCTCTTTGATAAAAAAAAATCCAACAAAACTCAAAACGTCGACGCTGTCATCTAAGGTTAACTGCTGCCTTACCCTTTAAATCACACTTTAACACTCCAATGGCACTGCTTTTGAGATACTCCAATTTCATGTGGAATACCCCTTGTTGATTTTCTAGGGCTATGCGCAATCACTTCACTAACTCTGTGACGTCTAAGTAGTCTCTAGATTTCGAATATTCCTCAGATGTCCAGAGTGTCGTGCATCATTGTTATCCTCCTCCACTTGGAAACTGTACGACGTATGACGTATATTCTTCAAGGTTGGTGCATTATGTTTAAGGAGTTGTCTTCTGAACGCACGCTGCACTCCTATCACTGATTTCAGCTCCACATTCTTCTCGACAATGAGCATTCACTTCTCTATTGCTATCGTAGTTGTGCCATGGGTAACATGCAAAAAATTACGATTATAGAAATGCAAAAATACATTTGATACAAACAATTTGAATGACGAATTCTCTATATTCCATATTTCTAACAATGAATTTTTTCTTTTTTTCTTTTTCAAATTGGGTACATTTTTGTGACTATTCCTTCCAATTATGGATGAGAGACATGATTGGGTCTTGTTATTTGTATGCTAACTGTTATTGGAATTACACATGGTACATGCTTGGGGGCCTCGGTGGTGCATATGTATGTCTACGCTGTCACAGGTGATTCGCCAACAAGTGCTGAAACCAGTCTGGTGGCAGGGGAGGGGGGGGGGGGGGAATTTAGCATTGGGAATCTCAGGTATGTGCTACTTGTGAATGTCTACAGCAGTAGAGGAATCCAGGTAGGGTTTGAAACAGCAAAAGGCTTACCTTGGGTAGCTTTTATTGGTTTCTTTATGCACCTTTATTTGACTAGAAGAGTATGGGAGTTCATTTATTTGCTAATCCTAGCCACCTGGAATAATTGATTAGGTGAGAGCTAATTGGTATTCCCTACAATTATGTTTGAGATGTGACTGGATATTGATATTCATATATGATATAAATCTTAAACTCTATATATATATATATATATATATATATATGTGTGTGTGTGTGAGTGTGAGGTATTGCAGCTCCTCCACTCCACGAGTCAACTTCTTGTTACTCTTGGATGAGAGCTACTCCTCTCTCTGCTTGGTCGTTGACCATGGCTAGGATCTCCACGACCTGCAGAGCTTGCTTGAAGGAGTCCTCCACCGGCCAGCTCTTCGGATCTTTGAGAAGGAACTCATCTGGAAGCTGGAGGTGAGTAAAGAGGGCCTTTGTGTTTCTCGTCACAAATTGCTCAAGGCCCTTATTATCATCAACGAATGCACTCAATATGATTCTTGGACTCTTTGGTGGATGGTTGAGGGTATCTTCGTCCAAGGCTTCGATCATGTGTTTCTTCATTGCCGCAAGAAGAGATCTGCGTCCGGTCGAGGGCAGCAGCCAGTTGAGGTGTCATGATATTCCTCCTGGCTCTTTTTGGAGCATACAAAGCAGCAGCACCCCCAACTGCACCTTCCTTCTCGCCGACATCACCCATCTCCTGCACTTGACGATGAAGATGCTACCCCACTGCTTCGCTGGTTGAAGCTTCTTGCTCCTCCTGTACTATCTTCCATCATCTGGCAGCCTGCTCTGACCTCTTCAGAGATATTTGTCCTTCCGGGACTGTACCATGTCCACAGAACCGATGCAGCCTGGCCTCCCCTTCTGTCGCTGAGCCACAAGGAAATCTAGGTCCTCAGGATTCCTCATCAGGACCAGCGCCTCCACATGAGCAAGGTCAAAGAGATCTTCCAAGCACTTTTGAAACTCCTGTTCTTTCTGCTTGTGGGATGCACTGCTCCTATGCTGTTTTTCAGAGCTTTCCACTCCGTGAAGACCGCCTCCAGCTTCTTAAAGCAATGCTGATCAGCTCGCGTTGGGATGCTGGGTTTATCTCATATCGCCTTCATGGCCTGTATTGTTTTGCCACTGGCATCCCTGGTGCTTTATTTCTTCTCCAAATGCAAGAACAGGAAATGCCCAAAACCTTGCCAGTAGGATGGCAATTTTGCACGCTTTATTTCCGGTTCAACAGAATCAATCAAATACAAGTTCTTTCTCGAATTCATACTTCAAACCCGAGTTCGAGTCATACCAAAAACTTTAAAACAATATACATGCTGCTTCCTCGCTTGGCGCTCAGCATTTCAAAGGAGAGAGTATGGAAAAACAACGTTGGGAAGGCAATGGCAAAACACCCAATTTAGCCCTAGCCGAGAAACTGTTCTGGCAACATCAATGCTCTGTAAACAGTCTGGGACAAAAAATATATATCTATCTATATATATCTATATACAGACTTGGCATTTAATATGGAATATTTTTTTTTCTTGACTTGGGTTTACTTTCTGAACTCAATATATAAATGTGGTGAGTTTCTTTTACGCTTCGGTGATTTCTTTGTTAAAAGAACCATGTCACTGATTGTCTTTCGCAGCAAGAAGTCAATAACAGGATAATATCACAGGTGGCGTGACAAAATGTAAGGACAGGTACATTTGACGATTGGCTTCACAATCGTGTATATAAGGGTTGTTGCGTTCTGTATTAGTGGAAAACAACTGCTGCACGTCTACAAAAGTTATTGCCGCTTCCTCTGGAGATGGTCCGTCAACTCGACAATGCTGTTTGTCATGGAGTGGTGGCTTTAGGAAATTCCGGCATGAAACAGCGTGCTATTGCTCAGCAGTATGGCATCACTCAAGGTCAGGTGTCAAAGATCCTGAAACGAAATGCTCAGAGGGGTGTCCCTACTCCAATACCGAGGCCAGGACGTCCCCGCAGAACCACAAGGAGAGATGATCGCCAGCTGCACCGGTTAGTCTGCAATGGCCATACCAAGTCAGCTAATCGGCTTCGGGCTGAGTGGCAGCAACTGACAAATGTGCCTGTATCCAGAAGGCTAGTCAACCAACGACTGGTTCAAGCAGGCTATCGTTCCAGGCGTCCCCTGAGAAAGCCACGACTGACCAGACAACACAGCCAGCGCCGATTGCAGTGGGTCAGAGAGCACCGTCAATGGCAGCCAGGACACTGGAATCACGTGACCTTCAGTGACGAGTCTAGATTTCTGGTCTATCGTCAAGATGGCCGCAACCGAGTGCGCAGACAAGTGCATGAAGCCAACAACAAAGATTGTATTGTGCCAAGAGTCCAAGCTGGAGGTGGTGGGGTGACCGTTTGGGCTGCTTTTCATGCAGGGGGCAAAACTGACCTGGTTGTTCTGAATGGAAACCTGAACCAGTTCAAGCACAGGGGCATTCTGGAAGAAACATTGCTTGCATTGGTTCGTGCAGCCTTTCAAGGAAACTTTGTCTTCCAAGATGACAATGCATGGCCTCATCGTGCTCGCATGATCCAAGACTTTCTTGCTGACCGTGGTGTCGAGCATATGGAGTGGCCTGCCATGTCCCCGGATATGAATCCGATAGAGAACTTCTGGGCAGAATTAACGCGTCAAATCGACAACTTGGACTAGCAGCACCTCTGTGCGTGAATTGCAGCAGGTTATTTTCACTGCAGGGCAAGCGATTCCTGTCCAAACCTTGGCAAATCTCGGGAACAGCATGCCTCGACGTGTACATGCTCTCCTGAATGCTCGTGGGGGTTACACGAAGTACTGAACTGTAATTTTACTGTCCGTAATCCCAGTCATAATTTAACTTTTGTTTTTGTTGAAAAAAAATTGGGCTAATGTGCAAAATAAAGAGATACTTCTGGAAAACGTACAGAAGTTTAACACAGTACTGCCCGTGAATTGAGTTCGATACCAGTTTACATCATTTTCAAGGATCAATTTATTTACTTCAAAATGTCAAATGTGGTTTTTGTTTCTTTTAAAGGTGACATAAACAAAATCTAGAATAATTTCAACATAATTCTAATGAACTTTTGGTTCTAAATCATCTTGAAAAGTAAGTTCACCCCCACAAAAAAAATATTCCATATTAAATGCCAAGTCTGTATATATATGTCACGTTTAAAAGTAAGTATACCCCATGTAAAGTTTTGACTTTTTCAGTATATTTCAACATACAGCTATTTGATCTTCTTTTCAACAATATTGAAAGATAAAGGTGATATATTATAATAATACAGTATCATGAAACATTTACGTTTTGTAGGCCATTGTATAATTTAAATAAACATAAATGCAAATTTCACATGTGGGAAAAGAAAGTACACCCTTGGCTCTAATAGGAGGTATTGCCCCCTTTGGCAGAAACAACCTCAAGTAGGCATTTCTTATAACTGTCTACCAGTCTCTGACATCGACTGGGAGAAATTTTTGCCCACTCCTCCATGCAGAATTCTTTCAGCTGTGCGATGTTTGAGGGGTTTCTTGCAGGCACAGCCCGTTTCAAATCCCCCCACAACATCTCGATGGGATTTAGATCCGGGCTTTGACTTGGCCATTCCAGAACCCTCCATTTCTTTCTTTTCAGGCATTCCTTGGTGGATTTACTGGTATGTTTAGGGTCATTGTCATGTTGCAAGGTCCGCCATCGGTTGAGCTTCAACTCTCTGACAGATGGCCTCACATTATCCTCAAGCACCCTCTGGTACAATGAAGAATTCAGAGTGGATTCTATGATTGTGAACTGCCCAGGCCCTGATGCAGCAAAGCTGCCCCAAATCAGAATATTTCCACCACCATGCTTTACAGTTGGTATCAGGTTCTTGTGGTCAAATGCTGTCTTTGGTTTTCGCCAAACATGTCTTCTGGTACTGTGGCCAAATAGCTCTACCTTTGACTCATCTGCCCAGAGCACATCTTTCCAGAAGTGCTGGTCTTTGCCTCAGAGTTCATTGGCAAACTTTAGTCTTGCCCTGATGTTCTTTCTGGACAGCAAAGGTTTCCTCCTGGCAGACCTCCCATGGAGATCAAATTTGTGCAGCCTCTTTCTAATGGTTGACTCGTGCACTTTGACATCAACAGTGGCAAGAGCTACCTGTAGGTCCCATGATGACATTCTGGGGTTCTTAGAGACTTCTTCCAGCATCTTGCGGTCTGCTCTCGGGTTTAGCTTGCTGGGGCGGCCTGGCCTGAACAAGTTGGCAGTTGTTTGGAATCTTCTCCACTTATAGATGATCTTCCGGACAGTCGAATGATTGATTTCAAATTGTTTGGAGATCTTTTTAAATCCCTTCCCAGACTTGTAGGCATCTATAACCTTCTTTCTGAAGGCCTCAGAGAGCTCTTTTGATCTAGGCATGGTGATGCTGCACACTTCAACAACAAAGAGCAAACCAAACTAAATGTCTGAGGTTTAAATAAGACAGGTTCCTCGAAGATCCTCTCTAACTATGTTCTAAACATTTGCACCTGAGCTGGTGCACCTGATTCTAATTTTCGGTATTTGAAGTAGTGATAAATGTAGGGGTGTACTTACTTTTTCCACATGCGAAATTTGCATTTATGTTTATTTAAATTATACAATGGACTACAAAATGCAAATGTTTCATGATATTTGTTATGTTATATCACCTATATCTATCAATATTGTTGAAATGAAGATCAAATAGCTGTATGTTGAAATATGTTGAAAAAGTCAAAACTTTACATGGGGTGTACTTACTTTTTCACGTGACTGTATATATATATGACTGTTATCCATATATATATATATATCCATATGTGGTCATCAGTGTCTCTACTAGCTTATAAATAAAGGTCATTTTCTGTGTGTCTGTCCATCTGTTTGTGTGTCTGTCTGTGTGTGTAAAACACCAATCACGCCCAAACAACTGAGCCAATTGCCACTAAACTTGACACATAGACCAAATGGGACTTCCTGTTGACCATAAGCTACATGGCTTCTTTTTATGATGACCATGGCCAATGTTTTTATCGCTAAATTATATTATATCAACTCTCCTACCCCATCCCCCCCCAAACTGGCCCACCCACTCTCCTATTTCACCCCAACACCCAACCTTCCTGCCCCCCTCCCCTCAACCCAGCCCACTCACTCTCCTATCCCACCCCAGCCCGTGAACTCTCCTACACCCCCCCCCCCCCAACCCAGCCCTCCCACTCTCCTATCCCACCCCGGCCCGCCAACCCTCCTACCCCCTTCCGCTCTGACCACCCCCCTCCCTTTTCCCAATTTTTTACACCGAGTATCCTCGGATACCCCTACTTGTCATAAACAAGATGAGAACCAAAAGTACAATTCATCCTGAACACAATATTTGCTGAAGACTATTATCAACACTTAAAACATAAAGATCCTTCCTTATTATTGTTTCTTTGTATTTTTAGTTTTGGCCACCAATTGACATCATTGCTCAAAAACAGAATCCTGAAATAGGCATTTGTCATTAGCACAAGGTTGTATTTATCTTGGGTAACTTTCGGGCTCCTTTAATGACGTGAAGAAATCGAGGAAACTGGAAAATTAGGTGACAGTTTCCTCATTTAAATGGAATATCCTTTTTGGAAAATGTCATAAGCATCATTGTGTAATTACATCTTTCTCACCACAAAGAATAAGCTCTTTCATACTATTTTGAATGCAATTTTAAAATCACTAATCTGCATTTTTTTTTTCTAAATCACGTGTCGGAGCAGTGTTGCCAGTAGAGTTAAAATGTTTCGAAAAAGAAATTTGAGAAAGGAAAGGAAGCAAATAGTATAAGGGAGGAAGGGTGTGAGTTTGAGAAGGATACAGAAGAAAGGTAGGAAGGAAATAGGATCAAAGAAGGGGCGGATGTGGCAAAGTGATTGTGGGGAGGAGAAAGGGGGCTCATAATTTTAATATTTATATTTAGGTTCTAAGAATATGATCCTTCCTCTCTTTACATATTCTGTGGAGTCCTTGCTGATACCTCTTTTAAGACGTCCAAATCTGGTCCAACAACAAAAGGTTTTCATGATAATTACACTCATGACTCAGTGTAACCCCTAATTAGGACTGGTGTCATAACCCCCTTTGAAAATTATTAACTGTTCATTGTTCATTCCTTTGGTTCATTAAAATCTGCTCAAAGTGCATATCAATGACTTTCCATATGAAACACCTAATCAAGCATATCCTCCAGGACTCATTATGTTTCATTCAGATTATTAAGATCCAGGTCACTAAGCATGATTCGCCCACTTGATATCACAACCTTTTCCTACTTGGTTCTCTTTGGCAATGTAAGTGGTTGTTTATGATTACATGGATTTCCGGTTTCCGGAGGTGGCAGCTTTTCTTCCTTTCTCCGAGGGACCTGCTTCCAAAGTTAAGTAAATCATTCCAGATTTGTCTCCGTTACCATCGATTGTTGAGCAATTGTGTTTGTGTTGTCCGTTATTCGTATCATGTGTGCATTGCCATGTATTTTGTGTGTGCATGTTTATTTTGATTTTTGTGTCTGCCTCAGCTAATTATGCTCACCATTCCCCCAACTCCACCTGCTTGCTATTCCTCTCCAATAGTCTCCCAATCACAAATCCCACCCTCGCTCCAATTCCTTCCTTATACCTCCTGGATAAACAACAAAAAAGACCCCTTACCACCCATTTTGATGGTTTGTCTCGCTCTTTGTTGGCCATGTGTTCGACAGGACCACTTCCTCATTTACTCCTCGCTAAACTTTATCATCACCACTATAACAAGAAAGAGCAATCAGAGATTGCAAAACCTCACCAGGATGTATTTCAGTGGTTTTTAAGGCTTTTGTGTTAAAACAAATATGGCGGCCGAACCACGTGACCGATGACGTCATTATTTTTTTCTCCACCAATTTACGCCTACATGACGCTCAAGAAATTTAATCTTGATCGGATGAAGTTTTGTACTTTTCGAATTATGACGTCATAATGGAGGCACCTATGACATAAGCATTAACATATTTTATTCCCCATGGAGAGTTCTTTACAATGAGCCACGTCTCAACTTTTTCTATTCAGCGCTTTCCGAGATATAAAGGTGCAAAGGTTTTCGGTTTTTCCAAGATGGCGGCCGAACCATGTGACCTATGACGTCATAATTATCATAAAAAAATTATACAGGTGTAGTTGCACCTCTGGTGAAAATTTACCGGTCAATCGGACCAACGGTTGCAGAGAAAATCATATTTATTCTGTGCGGACAAACATAAAAACAGACAAACGGACTCAAATGCAATACCCTCTCCTCTGGTAATTAGAGAGTTCATAGAACATGATACCTCGCACAGTGTTCAGGTATATACTTCAATTTTAATAATATTAATGATTTTAAAGATAGTTTTTATTTTTTAATCTGGAAGTTTAGCGCTACTGAAGCAGTCTTATATACATCACCCGTATACACTGTGGTAAAACGACGTTGAGTCGCAGTTTAGGAAGTGGAGGCTTTTTTGATAGATTTCACATGACGCCACATCCGGGTGCTTCGCACGCGCCACCATCTTTATGGGCAAACAAAACGATGGATAACACAATATGTTCATCTTTATATAACGGCAGGAGTTTGTTAACAATGGTGAATACATGCAGTGAGTGTTGTTGGCTCTCACAATCTATCTATAATTCCAGTAATCTCTGTGTGTATGTGTGTGTGTCTGTGTGTGTGTGTGTGTGTTTGTCTGTGACCGCTGTTTCTCGACAACCACGGGTCCGATATACTTGAAACTTGCCAGGTATATTGCTGGGGACCCGAGGATGTGCCTTTTCAAGGTTTGAAATTAATCGGACAAGTGGTTCCCAAGGTATGGTCACCGTACTCGCAAGCCGTTCGCTTTGGCTTTGCGAATGGACCAAACCATTTCATGTAAATAGAGGGGGGGGGGGGGGGGTTCTACCGTACTCGCAAGCCGTTCGCTTTGGCTTTGCGAATGGACCAAACCATTTCATGTAAATAGAGGGGGGGGGGGGGTTCTGTGGTCGTTACTGCCACGTGGTTTCAAAGTTTTTTTTTGTTGTTGTTGTTTGCACGCATGTTTTTTTGCACCCACGTACGGGCACGCCCTAGTATATCTAAATGGGACAATAAATCGTATTATTCAATTTCTGCCACGATCAGCCATCGAGGAAAAACTGTCAGAGAAACAGAGATCGTTATGGCAGTCTTGATGAAACAGGCCCAACTTCGTTTCTTCGAAACAGACAAGAATATGGCGGTTTGTTGAGCACTTGTGTCATAGCTCGACCTGTCATCTTGTAGAAACAAAAAGCAACATCTGTATCCGTGATATCCATTTCATGGAACAAATTGTTCGCTGGCTTATTCTCATACCCCCAGTAACATGGGACCTTCATGCTAATTCATTATACAATGCGTATCAAAAAAAGGTAATCCGAATTCAAGGGGTTAAAAGCAAAAGTTATTTAGTTTGACAATTTACATCTGGTTTACCAATTATGAGGAGATACTCAGCTTTCCATTGATGCCTTTCATGCATCATTGCTGTCACACATGACCGAGTACATGTTCATTGAAAATGACAAGTTAAAATCACATTTTTACAAGTTTGGCTAATCGGTGCAAGACAGTTTGAAATGGATGCATTACTTGTCGACTGCCAAGTTGATTATGTATAATTGTTAAGCTGGTCTGGTAATCGTCGGTTGCGTCATCCTTTGTTTAAGATGGGTACTTAAGATGGGCCTACAGTGTATGGGTTCAGAGACAGTCTGAGTCATTGAAAAGATGGTTCAACTTACGACTGAACGGTGGACCTTCATGGTTACAACCTTTCACCAAACTGGAAGTTTGCAGCGAACTCGTGATGCGTTCAGGGAGCGTTTCCCAGAACAGGAGCCTCCAGCAGCCAAAACCATCTGGGTGAATGTTAGAAAATACCAAGAGCATGGCACTAGCCTCAACTGCAACAAGGAGAATTCTGGTAGGAAGCGCACTGGGTGATCGGAAATGAACATTGTAGCAGTAAGGCAGCAAGTTTTGGAGCATCCTCGGGATACCAGCGCAACACGAAATGGGACGGGATTGCATACGGCAACATTCAACCGAATCACAAGACTGGACCTCCACCAACATCCATATCGGATTCACATCCGGCATCAACTTACGCCAGGGGGCTGGTGCTTGCCGGATGGTTGATAGCACGTTGCGAAGCAGATGTCAATTTCCTGTGGTATCTCGTTATCGGCGACGAAGCTGCTTTCGCCATGGATGGCAAGGTCAATACCCATAATGTTCTTGAATATGCACCGGCAAGACAACCCACAGAATTGAATTTTGACACCAACATGAATCGACAAAAGTGGACTGTTTGGTTGGGACTTTGTGGAAGTGGTCAGGTGATCGGACCATTTTTCTTTCAAAGGAATGTCAATGGTAACAGGTATCTGCAGATGATCAATGATGAAGTTTTACCGCAGATGGAGGAGAACTTTGAGCGACAGGTTCGTGGTGTCTTCAGATATCTCTAGTGGGCCCAAGACGGCGTCCCAGCACATCGTCTTATCGCTGCCCGAGATCGATTGAGGGAACTCTCTGGAGACCGAGTCATCGCCCTCAACCATGCAGTCGAATGGCCGCCAAGATCACCTGACCTCACACCATGTGATTATTTCCTTTGGGGACATTTAAAGAACAAGGTGTTCGTAACTCCTCCCCGTGATCTTGACGAATTGCAGCGCCGTATTCGACATGAAGTGGATGCTTTGCGCAATGACCCTGGTATGGTGAGACAAGCAGTTCAGGGCATGCTCTGCCACTGTGAGCTTTGTGTTGAAAGGGGAGGTGGACATGTTGAAGGTGTGGGTGCATAAAGGCCAATCATTCCTGAGAAAAGTTCACATCTGACGTTCATTTTACACCAATTATCCTGAATTGCATCGATTAGCCAAACTTGTAAAAATGCGATTTGAACTTGTCATTTTCAATGAACATGTACTCGGTCATGTGTGACAGCAATGATGCATGGAAGGTATCAATGGAAAGCTGAGGATCTCCTCTTAATTAATAAACCACATGTAAATTGTCAAAATAAACAACCTTTGCATATTAACCCCTTGAATTCGGATTACCTTTTTTTTTATACGCACTGTATAATGTGAGGAACTATCTCTTTACAGAACTCTGGGTCGTATCACGACTCAAACCAATGCTGGACGGGTCACCACTTTGTTGTGGCATACTTGACTGAAGGTGCCAGGAATTTCTAATTTGTTCAGGGTGCCGGCGATAACTCGCCTCCTCTTCTGGAAAAACACCATGGCAACTTTAACATCCACCAACTATCAGTGTTGGCATACGGGTTGTCTGGCTTCGAGATTCGATCCAAGGCTAGACGGCTCAAAGGCGAATCCACTTATCTCTTAGTTTTCCTGCGAGGCCACTTTCATTTTTTTTTATCTTGTCCTTGGTGCCGGCAATAACTCACCTACTTTTCACTCAAGACAACATGGGATCTTTAACACCCATCAAGTAATGCTTAATGTTGCAGTCATGCAACAGGATAACCAGCTTAATCTCTATCCAAGGGATGGTGAATTTTTGATGCAATTTTTTTTTTGACGAAACACTAATTTGACAGTGAACATTCGAGTTGGAAATTTAACTTGGATTCGTCAGTTAAGGTAAGTGTGTTGCCTCCACACAATCCTGTAGTCTGTAGGGCGTTAAAATAACTTTAACGTAACCTTAAATCGAGTCTTTAAATGTATTTTGTTATTAGTAAAGCGTGGCAAAACTATCTTTGGAGCGATCTATTTATTAACTACGTGTTGTGGAGAGAGGGACTGCTATATTGAGAATTGTCAGGGCGATAGGTGGGAGGATGGTAAGGGAGTGTTGGAAGTGAAGGGAGATGAGTGAGAGAATGGTTGGAGCATGTCTCGGGCATTTCATACCAAGGGGGGACTGACGGAAACTGTACAACGACAGGAGATGAATTCTCAAAATGATTTTTTTTCTTTTTCTGCTGTTGTTTGAAGAACTAGGGCGTGCCCGTACGTGGGTGCAAAAAAACATGCGTGCAAACAACAACAACAAAAAAAAACTTTGAAACCACGTGGCAGTAACGACCACAGAACCCCCCCCCCCCCCTCTATTTACATGAAATGGTTTGGTCCATTCGCAAAGCCAAAGCGAACGGCTTGCGAGTACGGTAGAACCCCCCCCCCCCCCTCTATTTACATGAAATGGTTTGGTCCATTCGCAAAGCCAAAGCGAACGGCTTGCGAGTACGGTGACCATACCTTGGGAACCACTTGTCCGATTAATTTCAAACCTTGAAAAGGCACATCCTCGGGTCCCCAGCAATATACCTGGCAAGTTTCAAGTATATCGGACCCGTGGTTGTCGAGAAACAGCGGTCACAGACAAACACACACACAGACACACACACATACACACAGAGATTACTGGAATTATAGATAGATAAATGGTTTTGCTGAAGGATCACTTGTAGAGTTGATTCTTCTCAAAGTCCCTAACATCCATACTAAATGCCATTTGCTTTTGTCCTTGCAAAAGCACATGAAACATCATCTCACCGAACCATGTCATTTGCTTGTCTGCTTCGAAACAGACCTCACCCAAGCATGTCATTTTCTTTTGTACACGCATAAGCACTTCACCCAACCACTCACAAAATGGTTGTTGGACTCCAAAGACTTGTAGGCTTTCAATTGCTGTAAAGTATTTACAATGGATGTAAACGAGGTGATTCACGATGTCTGGATATGCTAGTCGAGCCACCGATTCACATTGCTGATGCACTCTTTCCTCGGAAGCTCATATGCATCTTTAGCCTCAATAAAGCACAGTTTATCAAAATAACTCACCTTGGAAATGGTTTCTAATCAAGGGAGACGCAAAGCTCCCCTCCCTCTACGTGGGATCGTTTCTCTGTATGCAGCTTTTACAAGGCGACTGGAAATACGTTGCTCGGCTTCTACTGGACGAAATCGGCTGCAAATTTCAGAAGTAAATGCTTTGTACAAAAAAAAATTCCCCTTACTTTTTGAAGTCTTTTATATCGTCTTGAAAAATGAACAAATGAACATCTTGTACGATGAGCAAATGCATTGTGTTCGTATTTAAAACGTAATTATTGTTAAACCTGATTTTCAGCGTCATTATGAATACTGTACCATATCAAATTGTTTATTGTATGGAATAATTATAAACAGTGAACATGTTTGTGCTTCAAACGCAACGTAGGTTCATATTTTGGAGTGATAAAGGCAGTGGCAGTGTAAGGGTGTGCAATATCTTGGGCCCCCCCAGATAACACTGTCCCTCCAATATCTCGAGGCCCCCAGATAACACTGTCCCTCCAATATCTCGAGGCCCCCAGATAACATGGGCCCTCCAATATCTCAGGGCCCCCCAATATATCCGGGCCCCCAGATAACACTGTCCCTCCAATATCTCGGGGCCCCCAGATAACATGGACCCCCCAATATCTTGGGGCCCCCACATAACATGGGCCCCCCAATATATTGGGGCCCCCAGATAACATGGGCCCCCAATATATCAGGACCCCAGATAACACCCGCCCCCCAATATTTTGTGGCCCCCAGATAACACCCGCCCCTCAATATCTCGGGGACCCCAGATAACACTGTCCCCCTAATATATTGAGGCCCCCAGATAACATGGGCCCCCCAATATCTTGGGGCCCCCAGATAACACTGTCCACCCAATATATTGGGGCCCCCAGATAACACTGTCCCTTCAATATCTCGGGGGCCCCAGATAACATGGACCCCCCAATATATTGGGGTCCCCGGATAACACTGTCACCCCAATATATTGGGGCCCCCAGATAACATGGGCCCCCAATATCTTGGGGCCCCCAGATAACACTGTCCCCCCCAATGTCTCAGGGCCCCCAGATAGCATGGGCCCCCCAATATATTGGGCCCCCCAGATAACACTGTCCCCCCAATATATCGGGGCCCCCAGATAACACTGTCCCCCCAATATCTCGGGGTCCCCAGATAACACTGTCTCCCCAATATCTCGGGGTCCCCAGATAACACTGTCTCCCCAATATCTCGGGGTCCCCAGATAACACTGTCTCCCCAATATCTCGGGGCCCCCAGATAACCCTGTCCCCCCAATATATTGGGGCCCCCAGATAACACTGTCCCCCCAATATCTTGGGGCCCCCAGATAACATGGCCCCCCAATATATTGGGGCCCCCAGATAACATGGGCCCCCAATATATCAGGACCCCAGACAACACCCGCCCCCCAATATTTCGGGGCCGCCAGATAACATGGGCCCTCCAATATCTCGGGGCCCCCAGATAACATGGGTCCCCCAATATATTGGGCCCCCCAGATAATACTGTCCCCCCAATATCTCGGGGCCCCCAGATAACACTGTCCCCCCAATATCTCGGGGCCCCCAAATAACACTGTTCCCCCAATATCTTGGGGCCCCCAGACAACACTGTCCCCCCAATATATTGGGGCCCCCAGATAACATGGGCCCCCCAATATATTGAGGCCCCCAGATAACATGGGCCCCCAATATATCAGGACCCCAGATAACACCCGCCCCCCAATATTTCGGGGCCGCCAGATAACACGGGCCCTCCAATATCTCGCCCCCCCCCCCCCCCAACCCCAACGATCGTGATCCACAATCTGATAACACAGCGCAAAGGGAATGCTCCATCTCAAATGAAGCATTGTCACGTGATGAATCAATAAAAACAAGTTTTTCCTGATGTTTAACTTGACAGGAGCACATGTGACAGTATTACCGAAATTAACTTTGTTTGTTACACAAGCGGAAAATCAGAAACAGAAAAGGCTCCGAGCACAAGTCCTGGGAATGTCTTCCATTACCAATCAGCTTGTGGAGAGCTCGCCAAGTGGCTCGCGGTGTTACGTGAGATTAGGGGGGGTTAGGTTGTTATAAAATACTATAAATGCATGCAAAATGTGTGCGTTGTGGTGCTGCCCACACACGACTCGATTGCCAGAGAGGTAGGCCACAACGCGTTGGTAATACAAAGAGTCTTTATTCAAAGCTCGCACTTCAGCACTGGGCGGGCTCGAGCTTAGAGCCCGCATATATGTGCCGAGGCCACGCCTAGTCCCCGGGCGTGGCCGATCGGTCGAAAGGCGGGGCACCTCACTCAACATGTCAACTTTCCTACGCATATCCGTGGTCACATTTTGGACCTTGTCTGCTCCACTGGATTAAATTTGCACCATCTCTCTGGCTCCGACCTCACCCTCTCTGACCACTTAGCTATCACTATGACCATCAACATCCCCACCCCAACACCAAGACATTATCGCACTATCACCTTCCGTAAGCTAAACGCTCTTTCACCTACCTCATTATCATCCACCCTCTCTGAAAAAATGTCCACTTCTCCCTTCGTTGACCTCCACACCCCTTCCGACCTCACTGACTACTATAACCACACTCTCTCCTCCTGCCTTGACCAGCTTGCGCCTGTAAAAACCAAAACAGTTTCTTTCACCCATTCTGCTCCCTGGTTTACCCCTGAACTCCGCCATGATGAAAACTCGTGCTCGCCAACTTGAAAGACTCCGCAATAAAATGGGTCTCACAGTTCACTCCCAAGCCAACAAGGACCACCTACAACACTACAAAGATGCCCTCTCCCGCGCCCGCTCCGCCTACTACTCTCAAATTATCCACTCTGGCTCCGGAAACCCAAAATCACTCTTCTCGACAATAAACAAACTCCTCTGCCCTCTGAACACCACCACCCAGTCATTCACAGTAGACAACTGCATCTCCTTCCTCTCTTTCTTCCAACGCAAAATTGACAACATCTACAACAGCTTGACCACCGCCGCACCCGCTCCCCCTCCAACCACCTGCCCCCCCTTGTCCTGCCATCCCCTGTCTCGGTTCTCCCCAATCTCCCCTACTGACCTCTCTGAACTCCTCATAGGAATGAAAACTGCCACCTGCACTCTTGACCCCATCCCCTCCAGCTTTGTCAAAGCCTCCCTCCCTGCTCTCTCTCCACTTGTCATTGCAACAATAAACTCCTCCCTGTCTACAGGCATCGTCCCACCTTCCCTCAAAATTGCTGCTGTTACCCCCATTCTAAAAAAACCTGGTCTAAACCCTGACACCCTAAACAACTTCAGACCCATCTCCAACCTACCCTTTCTGTCAAAAGTTTTGGAACGCACTGTAGCCACTCAACTCAAACATCACCTCTCTGCCAATAACCTGTATGAAACATTCCAATCCGGATTCCGCTCCAACCACAGTTCTGAAACTGCTCTCCTCAAAATCACCAACGACCTTCTCCTCTCCTCTGACGCTGGCAACCTCAACATTCTCGTCCTCCTCGACCTCAGCGCTGCCTTTGACACCATCGATCACACCATCCTCCTCACCCGACTTGAATCCACCTTTAACGTTACCGGCACTGTCCTCTCTTGGATTAAATCATACCTCTCTGACAGACGCCAGTTCATCTCCATCAATAACTGCAAATCCCCCACTGCTCCCCTCCCCCAAGGTGTCCCCCAAGGTTCAGTTCTTGGCCCCCTCCTCTTCATCCTTTACCTGTCCCCCCTCGGTCACTTAATCCGCCGTCATCTATCTATAATTCCAGTAATCTCTGTGTGTTTGTTTGTACGTTTGTACGTTTGTTTGTCTGTGACCGCTGTTTCTCGACAACCACGGGTCCGATATACTTTAAGCTTGCCAGGTATATTGCTGGGGACCCGAGGATGTGCCCTTTCAAGGTTTCATATTAATCGGACAATTACTTACCGAGCTATGTCCAAAAAACGATTCAACCAATCAGAGAGCAGCGAGCTATCGCGTGTGCCGAACGTGGCGGACACACTCTGCCTCGGATGGCACATTTGAGAGCGTATTCATTTATTTCACGTTTGCAAACTATGTTGGCGCTATGTTGGCGTTAAACTATGTTTTAAAACTAATAAAAACCATTTCATGTAAATAGAGGGGGGGGGGGGGGATTGTCACTGTACTCGCACGAGCAGATGGCGGAAGTGCCTGACCGCCAAGTGAAGTCCGAGCAACTCGCGGTCGAAGGTACTGTAACGGCGTTCGGGCGGGCGAAGCTGCCGGCTAAAGAACGCCAGCGGTTGCCAAGCTCCGTTTTAAAACTAATTAAAACCCCGGGGGGATTGTCACTGTACTCGCAAGCCGTTCGCCGTTCGCTTTGGCGTTGCGAATGGACCAAAACATTTCATGCACCAAACCATTTCATGTAAAGCGTTCGCCGTTCGCTTTGGCGTTGCGAATGAAGCAAAACATTTCATGGACCAAACCATTTCATGTAAATAGAGGGGGGGATATAATTTTAGATATAGATATAGTACGGGCATGCCCTAGTCTATCTATAATTCCAGTAATCTCTGTGTGTTTGTTTGTTTGTACGTTTGTACGTTTGTCTGTGACCGCTGTTTCTCGACAACCACGGGTCCGATATACTTTAAACTTGCCAGGTATATTGCTGGGGACCCGAGGATGTGCCTTTTCAAGGTTTCATATTAATCGGACAATTACTTACCGAGCTATGTCCAAAAAACGATTCAACCAATCAGAGAGCAGCGAGCTATCGCGTGTGCCGAACGTGGCGGACACACTCTGCCTCGGATGGCACATTTGAGAGCGTATTCATTTATTTCACGTTTGCAAACTATGTTGGCGCTATGTTGGCGTTAAACTATGTTTTAAAACTAATAAAAACCCCGGGGGGATTGTCACTGTACTCGCAAGCCGTTCGCCGTTCGCTTTGGCGTTGCGAATGGACCAAAACATTTCATGCACCAAACCATTTCATGTAAAGCGTTCGCCGTTCGCTTTGGCGTTGCGAATGGACCAAAACATTTCATGGACCAAACCATTTCATGTAAATAGAGGGGGGGGATATAATTTTAGATATAGATATAGTACGGGCATGCCCTAGTGGTCTCCAATTCCACTGCTTCGCCAATGACATCCAGCTTTTCATCTCCACCAAGTCCGTCTCCACCGACACCCACTCTATCCTGACAAACTGCATCACTGAAATAAAATCCTGGCTTCAAATCAACTTCCTCAAGCTTAACTGTGATAAATCTGAAATAATCATCATTGGCCCAAAAACGCTCACAAAATCCACCCATAACTTTGCCCTCAACATCGACGGTATCCCAGTATCCACCTCCCCTCACATCCGGAATCTTGGCGTCGTCTTTGACCAAACCCTCTCCTTCAACAAATACACTAAACAGATCACAAAGTCAGCCTTCTTTCACCTGAAAAACATTGCCCGTCTCCGCTCATCCCTCTCCTCCACGGCTGCAGAAACCCTCATCCACACCTTCATCACCTCCCGTCTGGACTACTGCAATAGCCTCCTCTATGGTTCACCCTCAAAAATCACCAATAAACTCCAATACATTCAGAACTCCGCTGCCCGTCTACTCACCCATTCCCGGACCCGTGACCACATCACCCCCGTCCTTTACAAGCTTCACTGGCTCCCCATCCCCCAGAGAATCCAGTACAAAATCCTCCTCTTGACATACAAAGCCCTCCATAACCTGGCCCCATCCTACCTGGCTGACCTCCTCTCCAGACACACTCCCACCCGCAACCTCCGCTCTGCTGGTACCAACCTCCTGACCCCCTCCATCCGGACCAAATTCAGATCCTGGGGGGACAGGGCCTTCTCCATCGCTGCTCCCACCCTCTGGAACTCACTACCTCACACCATCAGAGACTCCTCCTCACTCACCACATTCAAAACATCACTAAAGACCCACCTGTTCAACACTGCATTCAACATTCAACCATTTAACCCCTGACTATCTCTTCTCCTTCTCCCTCCTTTTGCTTTAAATATTTCCCTATTGATTCTTGTCTTTTTGCAATTGTTGTTTTCATGTATTGTTATGCATTATGTTTTCCACTCTGTCAAAGCGCCTTTGGGCTTCTTGAAAAGCGCTATACAAAATAAATGAATTATTAATTATTATTATTATTATGTGCTTTCGCTCCCCGCCTGGACGCTCGCGCCACCCACTGGTGCGCGGAATTATTGCCCCTTGTGCCCGCCACACGCGCCCCCCCAGAATTCCCGCGCACCTGAAGGGTGAGTTTGCGGGGAAGCCGGATGACCCGGCCGAAACGCCCCCTGGTGATGGGTGCAGGGCTGGGGGGTAGCGGGACGGTGGGGCTGTGGGGTGCCTGGGGTCCGACCGCCGGGGGGCGGCCTCGACGCGGAGGTAGAGCTGCTTGCGGGGGGTGGTCCGGATCGAGGTGGACCGGCTTGAGGCGGTCCATGGAGATGCGATCCGGGGCACCGCCGATGTCGATGGTGAAAAATTTGTCCCCGGTCTCCAGCACGCGGAAGGGCCCGTCGTACGGGGGCCGTAGCGGTGCCCGGTGGGCGTCGTGCCGGATGAAGACATACTTTGCCATGCGTAGCTCTGTGGCGACATGAGAAAGCGGGCAACCGTGGTGTGCCGTCGGCACCGGGGCGAACCTCCAGGCGGTCTCCTGAAGGGCGGAGCGCTGTTGCGCCACGGACCAAGGAGCCGTGGAGTCGGGGATAAATTCACCCGGTACCCGCAGTTGTTGCCCCAAGACCAGCTCCGCCCAGGACGCGCGCAGGTCGTCCTTGGGCGCCGTCCTGAGGCCCAGCAGGACCCAGGGAGTCTGTCGACCCAGCCGCCGTCACGGAGGCTGGCCCGGAGCACGGCCTTCATTGAGCGATGAAAGCACTCGCACAGGCCATTGGCCTGGGGGTAGTAGGCCGTGGTGCGGTGTAGTTTCACCCCGAGCCCTTGCGCCACCACGGCCCAGAGCTCCGAGGTGAACTGGGGGCCGCGGTCGGACGAGATGTCCGAGGGGGCACCGAACCGGGCAAACCAAGTGGCGATGAAGGCTTGCGCCACATCAGCCGCAGACGTCGCCGCCAATGGGACAGCCTCCGGCCACCGTGTGGTGCGGTCCACCATGGTGAGGAGGTGGGTGAACCCCCGCGAGGGGGGCAGAGGTCCCACCAAGTCGATGTGCACATGGTCGAACCGACGCTCGGGCACCGCAAACGGGGCCAACGGGGCCTGGGTGTGGCGGTGTACCTTTGCGCGCTGGCACGCGAGGCACGTCTTGGCCCACTCGCGGACGTTCTTCCGGACGCCATGCCAGACGAACTTCGCCGCGACGAGCATCTGGGATGCCTTCGTGCCCGGGTGGGACAGGCCGTGGATGGCGTCGAAAACTGGGCGCCGCCAGCGAGCGGCACGATGGGGCGAGGCCGGCCGAGGGAGACGTCGCATAGGAGGGCCGCACCCGCGGCGTCAAACGACACCTCGCTGACACGGAGGCCCGTGACGGCGGTCCGTAAGGCCTGGATGCCGGGGTCGGTGGTCTGGTCCTCCGCCATCCGGGCATAGTCGACCCCGAGGTGGACCGCGAGCACGACGGACCGGGAAAGGCAATCCGCAACCGGGTTGTCTTTACCCGTCACGTGACGGATGTCCGTCGTGTACTCGGACACGGCAGAGAGGTGACGCTGCTGCCGTGCCGACCATGGCTCGGCGACCTTGGCCATCGCGAACACAAGGGGCTTGTGGTCGACGAAAGCCGTGAAGGGGCGGCCCTCCAGCAGATGGCGGAAGTGTCGGACCTATAGAAGGTGCTATAGCGGCGTTCGTGCGGGCAAAGCTGCCGGCTAAAAAACGCCAGCGGTTGCCAAGCACCACGCACCCACTGCTCGTGCACCGCGCCCACCGTGTAGTCCGACGCGTCGGTGGTGAGGGCGATCGGTGCATCGGTCGCCGGGTGCGCCAGCATGGTGGCGTCGGCCAGGGCCAGCTTTGCGCCTGCAAACGCCGCGGTCATCGGCGCCGACCAGGCGATGTCACCTTTGCCCGGCTTGCCCCGGAGGGCCTCGTGCAAGGGGCGGAGGAGCTGGGCGACGTGGGGCACGAAGCGGTGGTAAAAATTTACCATGCCCAGGAACTCCTGGAGCCCCTTGATCGTGCAGGGCCGCGGGAAATCCCTGACCGCCTCCACCTTGGCCGGTAAAGGGACGGCCCCGTGCCTGGTGATGCAGTGCCCCAAGAAGTCGATGGTGGCGACGCCGAAACGGCACTTGGCGGGGTTGATGATTAGGCCATGCTGGCCCAGGCATTCGAAGAGCGTGTGGAGGTGGAGCAGGTGTTCCTCCCGGGACGCGCTCGCGACCGGGATGTCATCCAGGTAGACAAACAGGAAAGGTAAGTCGCACAAGATGCTGTCCATAAGCCGTTGGAACGCCTGGGCCACATTCTTCAACCCGAAAGGCATTCTCAGGAGCTCGAAGAGGCCGAAAGGGGTAATGATGGCCGTCTTCGGGACGTCGTCCGGTTGGACGGGGATCTGGTGGTAGCCCCGGATGAGGTCCACCTTGGAAAACACGGTCGTGTTTGCCAACCGGGCGGAAAAGTCCTGGATATGCGGGACCGGGTAGCGGTCGGGGGTGGTGGCATCATTGAGCCGGTGGTAGTCCCCGCACGGCCGCCATCCTCCACCGGGCTTCAGCACAATGTGCAGAGGCGAAGCCCAAGCGCTGTTGGAGCGCCGTATGATCCCCAGCCGCTCCAGCGTGGTGTACTCCGCTTTTGCCACCGCGAGCTTCGTCGGCTCGAGTCGGCGTGCCCGGGCATAGACCGGCGGCCCGACCGTGGGGATATGGTGCTCCACCCCGTGTTTAATGGCCACCGCTGAAAAGGTGGGCCGCCTGAGGGCCGGGAAACTGGTGAGGAGGCGGGTAAAGTCGTCCGCTGCCGGAAGCGTGCAAACTAAACTCGCCGGGATGGAACCCTCCAGCAAGCCGCTTGGTAAGCCGCTCGATGAGCTGCTCAGTGAGCCACTCAACGAGCCGCTCAGCGAACAAGCGAGCGAGCTGAAGGTTTCGGCCTGGACGAGCCGTCTGCGCTTCACGTCGACCAACAGCCCATTCGCACATAGGAAGTCCGCACCGAGCAGTGCCATTGGCACGCTGGCGGTCACGAACGACCATTGAAAGTGCTGCCCTCCGAACCGCAGGGAGAGGCAATGCTTCCCGAATGTGCGGATGGGTGTACCGTTGGCGGCAAGCAAAGCGGGGGCCCGGCCCGCGGTTTGCTTGTCGGACATGGAGGTGGGGAGGACGCTTACCTGCGCTCCTGTGTCACAAAGAAAACGGCGCCCGGACAAGGTGTCTGTGATGAAAAGGAGGCTGCCGGAATGGCCGACCCTGATGGCCGCAAGTGAGTGCTGGTCGTTTCCCGACCCGACAAAAGAGCACGGCGGGCGACACGTTTTAGCCTGGCGGCCGTACCTGGCATGGTAGTAGCACCAGGTTTGCGGCGGTAACGGCCGCGGCAGCCGTGCCGGCGGCGGTGGTGGTGGCGGCGGCGGTAGTGGACGGGGCGTAGCAGCGGCCACGAGGGAAGTCGGGAGCGCTGGAGCCTCCGCGCCAGGATCCACTACGGCAGCACCGTACACCGACCGCGTGTCGCAGGCCGCAAAATACTTGCCGGCCTCTCTAGCCAGGGCGCGGGGTTCCTATATTTTGGAACCAGCCAGCGCGAGGCGTACCTGTGTGGGTAGCTGGCATAGGAAAAGCGTCCGGAATAAGAAATCCGGGGGCTGGTCTCCAAGCAGGGACAGCATGGAATCCATCCGGACGGATGGTCGTGTGTCGCCGAGGGCAGGAAGGTCCAGGAGGCGGTCGGCCCGTTCGATCTCCGTGAGCCCGAACGTGGCGATGAGGAGACGTTTGAGTGCCTCGTACCTGTTGTCGCCCGGCGGGCGCCGAAGGATGGACACGACTCGGGCGGCAGTGCTGGGCCCGAGGGCGGCGACCACGTGGTAGTACCGGGTCTCGTCCGCCGTTATGCCTCGGAGTTGGAATTGAGCTTCGGCCTGCAAAAACCAAATGTCGGCTTGCGCTTCCCAAAACTCGGGGAGTTTGACTGCGACGGCGTTGGTAGCCATGGCGCGTTCGGTGGTCAGCAACGGCTGAACCAATCGGGGTCACCAGTGTGGTGCTGCGCACACACAACTCGATTGCCAGAGAGGTAGGCCACAACGCGTTGGTAATACAAAGAGTCTTTATTCAAAGCTCACACTTCAGCACTGGGCGGGCTCGAGCTTAGAGCCCACATATATGTGCCGAGGCCACGCCTAGTCCCCGGGCGTGGCCGATCGGTCGAAAGGCGGGGCATGTGCTTTCGCTCCCCGCCTGGACGCTCGCGCCACCCACTGGTGCGCGGAATTATTGCCCCTTGTGCCCACCACAGCGTGTGCGCATGTGTGTGTAATACCTTCTGTGTATTAATTACGTACATCTATTAATTGGTATCCTGGTACAATTACAACCAGCAGTCCCCCTAGTCAAATAAAATAATTTGAAATATATTTTCGGGAGAAGCCATGGGGTATTGTACGAAACCATGTACCCATGGGGTACACGTTTGCTGTGTCTGTTGGTTCGGGGAACCACGTGATGGGGGGTTAATGGAGGAAGGGTGCGCATGCGCAGAAGGGAGAGAATGCCGAATAAAGAAAGCCTCTTGATTCTCGTTCCTGTTGCTGTTTACTGAATGTACGGACACTACAACGTTATCCTTTTTATTTATACTGATACCTCACTTGCACCTTTGGCTCTTTTGATGATACTTTCCGACTCCTTTTTTCAGCCTATTTATCGATGCATGCAATGGTAATGCTGATCTTATCGATATAATTGCTTGCTCATAAAGATGGCAGCCATGAGTGAAAAGCCTGGATGTGGTGACGTCACCGGAAAGCGTCAATCGATCACCATAGAATGCAGCGTCGATCGGCATCTTCTTCACCCAGACCCTCTCACATGCCACGCCGTCTCGTGCTATATATCAATAAATAGCATGGTTCCTAGAAGTATTACGAAGGTGATTTGTGTTTTGCAGTGTTCAAATATATAATTCAATTTAAGTAAAAGTTTGAAGAGATTTAAAGGTGTATAAATAAATTAATTCCAGATTTTACCACCATTTGACCCAGTGTCTACTACATCACCCGATCTAACATGTTACATTAGTTTTTCGTGCCTGTTGTTTGTATCCTTTATAACGTACTTAAAACAGTAAGTTTCTTGTTTGGAATGATTTTCAATTTTGTTTGATTGCCAGGCAGACAGACAGAGTAAAAAATATTATCCCACTCCTCCCTGCGCATGTGTGATCAGGACGAATTCAGAGCCAAAGTACTGTGCAACAGCAAACTTGTCTTCCTATTCATGTTCCGATTCATGTTCAAAATATATCATTCCATTTTTTAAAAAGTTGTTCCTCGATAATAAACAGATTATTATAAACTGATAAGATGGACAGACAGACAGACGGACGGACATGAACCGATTGCTTAACCCCGCTTTTTGCTTCACATGCGTGGGGTAACTAGAGAGTTCATAGAACACCTTACCCCATGCAGTGTGGGGAACACCTTATCCCCCCTCAAAACTTTAAGATAGCTGTTCAACACTACCTTAGGTACATCCACACACATACTCAATCTTTTATTTACCTTCTGCAACTCTCTCCAAGCCTACCTCTTCCTTTCCAGGCGATAGCGTCCCGTCCTCCTGGCCCTCCTCACCCTATTTTTTTTATTCCTTTTCTGCTTCATTTCCGGTTTTCTCTTCCTCTTCTTGCTGTGTTTGAGCTTGTATCCAACTTGTTCATCCCATGTGTCCTCCTCCCTCTCCCCTTGATCCTCTTCTTCATGCCCATTTTTCCAACATGTCCCTTTGCCTTATCCCTCTACCCTACTGTTGATTGT
Organism: Myxine glutinosa; assembly: GCF_964187855.1. Classification (NCBI taxonomy): domain Eukaryota; kingdom Metazoa; phylum Chordata; class Myxini; order Myxiniformes; family Myxinidae; genus Myxine; species Myxine glutinosa. The sequence goes on from NC_136267.1 coordinate 141,311,236, forward strand.
TTCTCCCTCTCCGCTGTGCTCTTCTTATTCTGTTCTGATACATTTGTTGTTCTCACTCTTCAACGAGCGTCGATTTCGTATGTAAAAAAAGAAAAAAGTAAGGAATTGAAATAATTATTGTCGGCATATATTATACCTTGCCTCAATTATTCAGGTGACCATAGAATAGTTCACAGCTGAAAAGATAGGGCGTATGTCAAATAAGCAGAATTTAAAACAAAGAATGACTTCCTCTGGTTTCCTCTTTCTCTCTCTCTCTCTCTCTCAAACCTCCCTCAGGCATTTTCAGGAAAAGCTTCGGCTGCATACCACAAGGTGGTCTGAGGATAGTGGTGGCCTGTGACCACGAGAATCCGAGGACGCAAGACTTCATTTGCTTCAAACTCTGAGAACATTTTTTCTTCAATGAAATTTCAACGACGTTATACCCGAAAGGGGTTTTGAGGAAGCGACTTGATTTAATTGTTTTTTTTGTTTTTTTCATTCCATTTAAAATTGTTTACTAATCCACTAGCTAAAATATGTACAGAATCTTCTCCTATGAAGCCGTTTGAAGGTTTGAAATGATGATTACTCTCATAGTGTTTGACATCACAATGTCGGTGTGGATAACGGACCTGCAGCGGAAAGCCTCATTCGCATGGGAAAGCCGAAGGATCGAAATGACATCACAATGGTCACAATGTAGTGGAATCTGTGCGGCTCATCGAGGAAATGTGTGAGATAAAGATCTTCATGAAGAGTCTGAACGGTCTACATGAAATAGAAAAAACACAAACACTACCACAAGCAGAATTCTGGACGCCAAGAAGTACTATTGACTATCGTCAAAGAATTGTGAGAAGGCAAAATTACAATTGTTTCCATAGCAACAAGTTGATTGTAGGTTGTGTTCTGTATGTTTTTGGCCAGTGGCTGTACATATGTTCTTAGTTGTACATATATAATAACGCCATGTATGTACTACCTATGTAATACTTAATGTACAAACAACACATTATCATGTTTTCTTGTTTATTAAATCGTTTAGGATTTCATTTAATTCCCAAACAAAAGAATGATTTCCCAGCTTTGATGAAGGAGAGAACAGCACGTCAAAGGATTTTAAATTAACATTCCCATTTTCATGCATTTAGGAATTCATTTGTAGTTACCGACACACTTTAGACAAAAACTTGCCTTACAATACCATAGTATAAAACAGAATCGCTTAAGTGCCGTGGTTTTAGCCTTCTAGTCTCACAAGCAGGAAGCCATATTGTATTGCATTTCAAATTGAAAAGGATTAATACACTCAGGACCCTTTGATACAATGTGGGACACATCGATTTGTCTTGTATCACACTATTGATAGACTCGCTCAAATACTGACACCAACATTCATACACACATTCTTCCTAACACACACACACACACACACACACGCGCGCGCACTTATATGCTCACGCACCTGTATATGCACTCGCATACTCACTCGAACCTTCATGTCCACCCGCACACTCAAATTCAGCATCATGCAACTTCACCGGTTTTAAGGGGCATGATCATGTGCACACGCACACTCGTAAACGGGCATACATGGTCATGGACCTGGAAAAATGATTTTAAAAAACACATACATACACACACATAAACACACACCTACAAACACAACACACACCTACAAACACACACACACACACACACACACACACACACAAAGACACACGTACAACTTCTCAGTTCCGAAAAAAATAAAAACTGTACCATACTCTGTTTACAGTGTTGATGCTGCCGTAGCAGTTTCTTGGCAGGGTTTACACTGGGTGGTTTGCCATTGCCTTCCAAACGTTGTTTGTCCATGCTCTATCCTTTTAAATGCTGAACCCCAAGCAAAGAAGCAGCACGTACCATTTTAAAAAGTCTTTGGTATGACTCGGCCAGGGCTTGAACCACCACTCTCCCAGACCCAGAGATTACTTGACCTGAGATGATGAAGATGATGATTGATGGTGATGATGATAATTTAATTAAATTATTATATTTGTTATTATTATTATTATTACCATTGTTGTTATTATTACTATTTTACTCAATATTACAGTGGCGGGCTGAGTGCCTGACGTTTAAATCCATATTCATTAAAATTATGCAAACTGGTAATTTTAGGTAATAAACTGTCACAATACTTCTGAACTTTGATATAAAATGTGAGGCTGAATTTTCATGCAAGCTTAGATTCTCACGTGACACATTCACTGGCATGGCAGATATGAGCAACAGGCAACCGAGGACAGTTTGAATGAGAGGTGGGTTGCGGTGATGGTCACAGCACCTCCGTCGTACCTGTAAGGGTCTAAGGGCACGACCCCTGGCATCCAGATTTTTTACAAGTTTTTACACTTTTGAGAAATTTCTTCGAAGATATGATCATTAATCATGTCTATCCCCTTATTTTTCCAATATTTTTACACAGCAGTCCAGTTATGATGATCAGATATTGGAACCTTCAAATTAACAAATATTCAGCTCCATTGTACTTCAAATGATCATTCTTTGTTGCTGTTATTTATGTGGTCAAAACTTTTTAAAACTTAGTTCATAACGAATGTTAATTACTTTGGAGAAAACATACAGAAAGCACAATAATTTATTAGAAAGCGCAAAAAATTGTTGTATACCTAGGCAAGCAGGCCTCAACTGGTGCAAACACTATAAACCTACCAGCTCAAATATAAGGGAAACCACCACTTTACCAGTATAATGCACCAACAATGCAGTACTCCAAATGAAATATGCAGAAAAGGTTACAGACGTTCATAAAATGCAGTTAAGAAGTATGACGGAGTTGTCCGAACTACTGTACTTTGACATTACTGTATGCTTAAAGTGATAGAATGCTGTATGCCTAAATTGAGATGGACAGGCCTGCAGGGAACACAACCAGCAGCAAAATTAAAATGAAATTTGCTTATGATAATTTTTTTCCTTTGGACTACATTGCCACCACCAACCCAACTCTTCCTCTCCACCTCCCAGGGCATTACCCCACAAAGAAAGTGGATTATTGCCCACAAAATTGCCAAATTGTTGGAAAAGCAAATGTTCGGAAGAACACCTCCATGAACACAGCTGAATATGGTTCAGCAAGATGCTCTTCAGTCAGACCCTATTGGATTGATAGGACCCCAAAGACGTCACTGGACCCTATAAACACAACAGCTCCTCCCCTGTGTTTCCCCATTCCACGTCTGTTCTCTTGCCCCCCCCCCCCCAACCCATCCCCATCCTTTCCTCCCGGTCTCATACCCATCCAATGCCCCACCGCCCATCTTCCCAAATCCTTGTCCCACCAAGGCTCAAATCGCACCAGTCTCTGTTTCTCCCACTTCTCTCACTTTGTGGGTCACTGACATCAGAGGGCTTCGAACAAACTTCTCAAATCTCTCCATCCAAGTCACCTCTGCCTCTCCTGCAAGGATTTGTCTGACTGAAAACGTTCTCACACAAGATGCTTCAGACTCATCTATCCCCTTCCATGCTGTACACACTCCTGGCCTTTGAAAGATCTCTCATCCTGGAGTTGGGGTTGCTGGAAATGTTCAGAATTCCCTTGCCCACAGTTCCTGCCTTTTCTGGCACCCCCCGACCCATGTAGTATTTGACGTAGTCCGTCTCTCCAAAACAACAGATTGGTTCTTTGTATGGTCTACCATCCCCTGAGCTTCGAGAACTCCATCTCTGAAGCTCTTTCTTTAACCATGGATTATTTGCTGTCCTACACCAGTTCTCTCTTTTTAATCTCTGGATATTTCAACTGTCACAATGCCAGTTGGCATGCCCGTCAGTCATCAAACTCCAGTCCATGGCGGTACAGCTATGGCATTTTGCTGCCCTTACTCTCCTTATTGCCTTTAAATACAGTACTCAAATCTCTCCAAATGGTAGTCATTTGTACATGTAGTCACGTCAAAGTTCACCTTCAGCCTGTCCTATTCCTCCTCTGATCATGCTATTTTGGAAGTGTTTGTTTCTTTGGCGGTCTTCAGAGAGCAGCTAAGGTGCAGAGGTTAATGGGAGTTTGACCAGGCAGATTATAAGAGTCTGAAATCCAATATCTCCATCACAGACTGGTCCATTATCTCATCGCCTCAAAACATCCGCAATTCTTGAAATTCCTTCCTCAATAGACAACCTTCTCTCCACCAATTCATCACTTCATGCCACAACTGACCAATTGAATATCCTTGTCTTGGTATATTAAAGCATCTACTACAACGATATATTTAATGTCTCCAGTCAAACCTCTGGCTACGGCTTCCTCTCCGCTCCCACCTTTTGTTCATATGTGTTCTGTACCGTCCTCCAAACAGTGATGACTCCATTTATACTTCGATGTCTGACAACATGGACCAACTTCTATCCACGCATCACAACTCTCTCTTCCTCAAATGTGGTGACTTCAACTGTCATCATGCCAGCTGGCTGGGTGTGGGTTCCTCTCTCACCAGCCATGGCACCTCAGCAAAAGATTTCTGCGACTCATTGGGACTGACACAATCTGTCAATTTCCCGACCCGGATCTCAGTCAATGGAGTATCTTCTCTTCTAGACTTGGTTATGACTAACTTCCCTGCAAATCTCTGCTGCTCTTCTTCAGCTCCAATCGGTTCTTCTGATCATTTGCTTATTAAAGTGGACATCTCTCTGACCATTCTCAGAGAGCCTCCTCAGCGTCGACAAGTCTGGCATTTCACTCAGGCCGAATGGCACGGTCTTCAAAAGCAGCCATCAATCATCTGGGCTAGTTTGCCATCTCTACTGCCTCTGACATCAACTTTTCCTGGGAATTCTTTCAAAGCAAACTGCTCTCTATCTCATGCACAGAATTATCCCATCTCATCTTCAGTTGTCATACCCTTCCTCCCGTCCATGGTACACTGAATCATGTGGTGAGGCAGTTGCCCTGAAACAACTTGCCTTTGCCTCTTGGAAGGCAAATCCAACTGAAGACAATCTCAATTCCTTTCACAAAGCTCGGAACAAGTGTGTGTCCACACTGAGGAGAGCCAGGAAGTCTCTACTCTCAAGATTGAACTCTCAACCCTGTCTCCTTCCTCGAAATCCTGGTGGCATCTGGTCAAATCTGTTTCTGGTGTTTGTTCCCCCTCCATCCCCTCCCTTATCTCAAATGGATACACAGCTGACACAGCACTGACAAAGCCGAATGCCTCAACTCTGTGTTTGCCTCAAAATATTGTGTCACAAACCCATCTCTCTCTGTCACACCTTACCCAGTCGAACCCAGATGCTCTTGGACTCTGTGTCCTTCTCTCCTGACAAGGTGGAGAAGTTTCTGTCAAACCTCGACTCTGATTCTGCAACTGGACCAGACAGCATCAGCCCTCGGGTCCTAAAATTCTGCTCTGCCACTCTTTCACACCCTCTCTCTGTTTTCTTCACCCTCTCTTTTGCTCAAGGTCATCTGCCATCTGCTTGGAATTCAGCAAACATCACCGCTTTACACAAGAAAGGTGCAAAAACAGATCCTTGCAACTACAGACAAATCAGCCTGCTTCAAATAATCAGCAAAGTCATGGAATCCATCATTGCTTCGGATATCAAATCCTTCCTCTTCTCCAATGGCTTGATCTCGGATCATCAATTTGGATTCAGACCAGGTCATTCTACTCTGGACATGCTGCTTCTGCTGTCTCAACAATGGATGGAGGTCCTCAATGCCAAACAGGAAATCAGAGCTGTCTCCCTTGACATATTTCGTGCCTTCGATACGGTCTGGCACCCCGCTCTGCTCACCAAACTCTCCTCGAATGGTATCCATGGAAACCACCACGCATGGCTTGCAGACTTTCATTCTGGTCACAGTCAACGTGTGGCCCTGAATGGAATTATCTCTTCTCCCCTGCCTGTTCTGGCTGGATTTCCTTAAGACAGTGTTCTGGGCCCTGTGCTTTTTCTGGTCTTCATTAATGATCTCTCCGACTCTCTGGAAAATCCTCTCTATCTCTTTGCTGATGACTCCTCTCTCTGCCGCTCCATACCGCATCCCCCAGATCAGCAGGCAGCAGCCTCCACACTCTCTGCAAACCTGGACAATATCACAAACTGGTCAAACAAGTGGAACATGTCCTTCAATCCTGACAAATCTCACACTCTCACTTTGTTTCGCTGTAAAGACCGTCTGGACAACCCTCCCATCTACTTTCTGAACAATCCTCTTGAAGAAGTTCTGTCTTTCAAGCTTTTGGGTCTCAATATCTGCCATGATCTTTCCTGGGAAAACCACTTTTCCAAGCTGACCTCCAAACCTAGTCACGGACTGGGCATCCTCCCTCGTGCAAAGTCCTTCCTTGGCACACCTGAGCTCCTCACCACATACAAACCTTTCATCGGTAGCTCAATGGAATACTGCTCTCCCCTCTGGGCTGGTGCTCCTGCCTCACACTTAGCTCAGCTTCACTCGGTTGAAACCAAAGATTCAGAATCATTGGAATCTCCCGTGATGAAGATGATTCTGAGGGCCTTTCTCTCTCTCACCATTGTCAGGTTGGTAGTCTTTCTGTCTTCTATCGACTCCTCTCCGGCCTTGCTCCACCAGCTCTGTCTGTGCTCTGTCCCCCAAATATTCTTGCAGAACGCAGAAGATCTGCCAGCAACCCTCTTATGGTTGAACTGCCAAAATCAAGACTCTCTGCTCACCTTCCCTCCTTCATTCCTCTTTTCTCTCGCTTCTGGAACAAACTCCCACACTCTCTTCAATCCCTCTCCTCCTCCAGGTCTTTAAAACACCTGTTCACCACTATCTCTTTATCTTCCCCCATCCAAAACCTTGATCTTTTCTACCTCCGTTAAAACGCCCCAAATCCACCTCGTTAAACCCCCAACTTCTTTCCTGGGGTTCCTAGAAGTGTTCATTTGCTTTGTACCATGTACCCCTCCCTCCTCCCCCAACCCACCCCCTTCCACAGATCTACCGGCATCCCTCTTCTGTTCTGTTGTTGTGCTTGTGTGCTTCCCTCTCTCCCCCTCTTGTCTCCCGCTCCCTTCATTGCATGTTTTGTGTGTCTGTGCATGTTTTTCATGTTCAATGTGTTCGCTCTTACACGAGCCTCGATTCTGTATACAAAAAAAAAACAACCTATGTACCTGTGGAAGCAGCAGAGGAACGTTTTTGGTGTAAGTCTTCCAATACCAGCTAGCCAGGCCTGATGATCAACTGAAGCACCAATCACCTTAAACATAGAGTTTAAAGTCGGCCTCAAAATCAAACCTATACTAGGCGAGAATGTTCAAAGGTAATCACACAAGCTCTGCTACATCCTGTCAGATCTCTGGTAGAATGAAACTCGTGGCAAAGAAATCACAATCAAGCAGCATACATTGTCTATCTGGAATGCAAATTCCATTGATGGGAACCTAGATTCCCTCTCCATAGGGAAACTAGAGTCCCTTTCCCAAGGGAATCTAGTGCCCCTCTCCATAGGGAATCGAGTGCCCCTCTCCATAGGGAATCTAGTGCCCCTCTCCATAGGGAACCGAGTGCCCCTCTCCATAGGGAACAGAGAGTCCCTCTCCAAAGGGAATCGCGTGCGCTCTCCATAGGGAATCTAGTGCCCCTCTCCATAGGGAATCGAGTGCCCCTCTCCATAGGGAATCTAGTGCCCCTCTCCATAGGGAATCGAGTTCCCCTCTCCATAGGGAATCGAGTTCCCCTCTCCATAGGGAATCGAGTGCCCCTCTCCATAGGGAATCGAGTGCCCCTCTCCATCGGGAATCTAGTGCCCCTCTCCATAGGGAATCTAGTGCCCCTCTCCATAGGGAATCGAGTGCCCCTCTCCATAGGGAACAGAGAGTCCCTCTCCATAGGGAATCGAGTGCCCCTCTCCATAGGGAATCTAGTGCCCCTAAGGAACCCAGAGTCCCTTTCCATAAGGAAGATAGAGTCCCTCTCCATAGGGAATCGAGTGCGCTCTCCATAGGGAATTTAGTGCCCCTCTCCATAGGGAATCGAGTTCCCCTCTCCATAGGGAATCGAGTTCCCCTCTCCATAGAGAATCTAGTGCCCCTCTCCATAGGGAATCGAGTGCCCCTCTCCATAGGGAATCGAGTGCCCCTCTCCATAGGGAATCGAGTGCCCCTCTCCATCGGGAATCTAGTGCCCCTCTCCATAGGGAATCTAGTGCCCCTCTCCATAGGGAATCGAGTGCCCCTCTCCATAGGGAACAGAGAGTCCCTCTCCATAGGGAATCGAATGCCCCTCTCCATAGGGAATCTAGTGCCCCTAGGGAACCCAGAGTCCCTTTCCATAAGGAAGATAGAGTCCCTCTCCATAGGGAATCGAGTGCGCTCTCCATAGGGAATCTAGTGCCCCTCTCCATAGGGAATCGAGTGCCCCTCTCCATAGGGAATCGAGTGCGCTCTCCATAGGGAATCTCGTGCGCCTCTCCATAGGGAATTGAGTGTCCCTCTCCATAGGGAATCTAGTGCCCCTCTCCATAGGGAATTGAGTGGCCCCTCTCCATAGGGAATCGGGTGCCCCTCTCCATAGGGAATCTAGTGCCCCTCTCCATAGGGAATCTAGTGCCCCCTCCATAGGGAATCGAGTGCCCCTCTCCATAGGGAATCGAGTGCCCCTCTCCATAGGGAATCGAGTGCCCCTAGGGAACCCAGTCCCTTTCCATAAGGAAGATAGAGTCCCTCTCCATAGGGAATCGAGTGCCCCTCTCCATTGGGAATCTAGTGCCCCTCTCCATAGGGAATCTAGTGCCCCTAGGGAACCCAGAGACCCTTTCCATAAGGAAGATAGAGTCCCTCTCCATAGGGAACCTAGATGACCTCTCTGTAGGGAACTTAGTGTCCCTATCAATGGGGAACCTGGTGTCCAACCAGTCTGTGTTGTTCCATTGACAAGCTTAAAACCAGCAAGACAAGATTACACAGCAATGTCATCACTAGGGAGGATGTGGGTATAAAATGGAGAGAAAGAGTTGGGAATTTTTAGGAAATTTGGAACTCTTTGTTGGAAAATATAAATTTGCAGTTGGAAAATATAAATCATCTTCCATCCCACTGCCATGCCACACAAGGAGGGAAAATATGCCCCCTGGCAGGAAATGTGAGGCAAGATTCCCCCCACCCACCCCAGTATATAAATACATCCTCAGTCCTTTTATGAGCACTCCTTTTTTGCATCTTCAGATGCATTGGCCTGCCAAAGCAGTTTCTTGGCGATTGGGCACAATCCTGGATGGGTTGCCACTCAGACGCAGGATACTCGAATAGCTCATTCATCCCAGTAAGCCAGTATAGTCATTTTGCCGACATCAGAAGGATGACAGGCCGAGTCAACACCACCTGGTGTTAATTCAACGGAATGACAGGGGCTTAAACTCAGGGCCTTGAGATCTCCAGTCCTTTTATACAGTATACAACACTTTTCATTCTAAACTGCCCGCTATACCATTACCCAGGGAGCCCTCCTGTGTGGTTGCTCATGATAATAAACAAACAAGAAGCCATCATGCGTAGCACGATACTTGCAAAATCCGCCCCCCCCCCCACCCTCCCCCCCCCCAAAAAAAAGTTTTCCATTGATACAGCAAATTGTCCATTTCATGAAGATTAAAATTTACAATCTTGATCAAAGCTCGGGTCAACAGGATGAAAATTGACGATTTTTCAGATGAAAAATGATGATTTTGGAAGGTTGACCTTGAGTTGACCTTTGACCTTTTTACCTCAAAACCAGTTAGTTTCCCTATTTAGTGATTCAATGTGCAAATGCTGTTCAATTTTCAAGTCAATTGGATGAAAATTGAGGATATTAGAAATTTGGGCTATGTTGACCTTTTGGCCTGTGTTTACCTAAAATATAATATGTGGTTGAATTCAGTGACCACATATGCAAGTCCTTTTAAAATTTCAAGTCAATTGGATGAGAATTGAGGATTTTAGAAATTTGGTCTATGTTGACCTTTTCGCCTATGTTGACCTCAAGAATACTTGGTGGTTGAATTCAGTGGCCAGATGTGCAAGTCCTCTTCAAATTTCAAGTCAATTGGATGAAAATTGAAGATTTTAGAAATTTGGCCTATGTTGACCATTTGGCCTATGTTGACCTCAAGAATACTTGGTGGTTGAATTCAGTGACCAGATATGCAAGTGGTCTTCAAATTTCAAGTCAATCGGATGAAAATTGAGGATTTTAGAAGTTTAGCAAATTTGGTGACCTTTGGCCTATGTTGACCTTTTGACCTATTGACCCCAAAACAATAGGCTTCTGGCTTTTGACCAACTCTACCATTTGGGGAAGTTTGGTGAAGATCGCTTGAAAATTGTGACCTGTAGGCCGGTGACAAACAAACAAACAAACAGACAGAGTCACAAACACAACCGACCAATATACTTGAAAAATCTTCGATTTTGCAAGTAATAATTAGGATAGAGAAGGTTATCTGGAGAAGGGGTCCGACCTTTACTGCCTTGGGGCTTTTGCCCAACTTTACTTTGTTTGTGCTTTCAAACTTTTGTGCCATCACTTTTGCTCTCAGCGGTGCGAGTTCCTCACAAGTTCATAATTTCACTGGAGTATGATTTTGATCCCTGCTTCAAACACCTTGGTCAAATTCCTGCCCGAACTGCTGAGAAGGCAATGCCAAACCATCCAGTGTAATCCTTGCCGAGAGATTGCTTTGGCATTACTGGACCTGCCTCCAGGCAGAACACCACATTACAAATAGGAATTTAAGTGAATAATTCGTCTGTTTAGTTCAGGGACAATCATGGCACTGGACCCTATGACAAATTTTAGTCGTTTACACAACAGCGTGGGTAATGCGTCATTTTCTACATTGACCACGCTTATATTTATTGTTATATTTCATGTTGGTGCTGGTGTTCAGAGGGTTATAAAGGGAGGATTTGTTGGAGGACATGCATTGTAATCTTCTCAACTCAAGCAAACACAGGTCATGGAGAGAAGAAAACATTTTGAAGAGTACGGAGGCACTTTTTCAATATATTTCTGACAACAGGATTGGATATATTGCGCTTCGAAGGGAGTAAAGGAGTGGGACAAATTAGTGGAGCTACATAGAGAGATTTGACTTGGGGAGACAAATGGAGAGCTTGAGCTCTGCTCATTTTCTCCCTGGTGGGGCTTTCTCTGAGGGACGACACACACATTGATGAATCACCCTGCCTGCGAACAGTTTATGGCTGGGCTGAGATTTGAACCCAGGCCAAGTAGCTATTAGAGACAAGTTATTAGAGACAAGTGTGCATTCCTCTAGGGTTTAGGCCAACCTCGAAGCCCAATGAAGCTGTGATGAAAGACCTGTAGGCTGCAAACTTCATGTGGTGGGCAAGTAGGAGGCCTCCATACAGGAGATGCCATTGTTACTCAAGCCCTTGTTTTCGTGAACTATTGCGCCCGTTCGTTGTACCAATTTTTCATTGGTCTTCGCCACCTTGTAGCATACCCACCTGCCAGACTTGGGGGGTCTTTTGGGTCCTTGGAGTCTTTTGGGTGATTGGGAACTTGTGAGTCTTTTGGGTTGTCAGGGACTTTTGTGCCTTCTGGGTCTTTTGGGTCTTCTGGGTATTTTGGGTCCTCGAGGACTTTTGGGTCAACTGGGTAATTTGGGTCTTCGGAGTCTTTTGGGTCCCCGGGGACTTTTGGGTCGTTTGGGTATTTTGGGTCCTCGGGGACTTTTGTGTTCTCTTGGGTCCTTGGGTTATTTAGGGTATTTAGGGGTCTTTTGGGTCTTAAGCATCTTGGGGGTCTTAAAGGGTCTTCAAAGGTCCTCTTGATGGTCTCAGCAGTATAAATAGTTCAAAGGTACATTTCAATAGTACGTAATTAATTAATTAATAATAATAATGCATTTATTTTATATAGCGCTTTTCAGGAAGCCCAAAGACGCTTTGACAGAGTGAGTATGAGTGAGTGACAGAGTGAGTAATTAATAGACGTACGTAATTAAAAGACACAAAAAGTATGCCTCACACACACGCACACACACACACACACACACACACACACACACACACACACACACACACATACACATACACATACACACATACACACACACACACACACACATACACATACACATACACATACACATACACACACACACACACACACACAACTCATCCATTTATAAGTCGATGTCAAAGACAGCCAAGTTGGACACCAGAGACGTGATCTAATATGAAGAGATATATAAACACTATGGATATAGGTTTCTTTACAGTTGTAAGGGAATGCGAAGGGAAGATGTGTGATAATAATGGATACCAAATTGTCATCTGGTGTTTGGAGGCGTACCTGGAAATGAGGTTGTTTCAGGACTCTTCATGTCAGATAATGATACCAAGAAGATCCATGACGACTGACTGATAATGGGTGGCTATAAACCTGACCTGTGATTGTGCAAAACGGATTTCTCAGCGAAGTAGCAAAACTACTGTATTACCAAAAGTATTGGGACTGCATTCCCAAACTTGAATTTTAACCTTCTCCATCTGCATGTGAAACTTTCCTCCACAATGTAAAATATGATGTGGTCTATAAAGGTGTCTTATTACAATATTATGTCGAATGCTGCACAACTCACCTTGTTGCAGTACTACAGTCGGGGTCCTTACACCTACCAACATGGCAACACAACTTTATAATACTGCTCTGTCAATTAGAAAATTGTTGGAGGATAAACAACAACAATCAACAAGAATGGCACTCTTCGAGGTCGTGAGGTCGACCAATACGCCTCCGCCCACATTATTACATCATTATAATACTTGTACCAAGTTTGATTTAAATCCCTTCAGCTGTTCTCAAGTATCACATTTTTATCTGACACGACCTCTGACCTTTGACACCAAAGTCTAATTAGTTCATCTTTGCATCATAATATATACTTATACCAGCTTTGGTCAAAATTCCATCAATGGTTCACTGGTTAGTGCAATAACAGATATTTAACCTAATCAGAACCTCTGACCTTTAACCTCTTGACCCCATCATCTAACCCGTTTATCTTTATATCATTATCCATACTTGTACCAAGTTTAACTTAGTTCCCTTCAGCCATTCTTAAGTTATCGTGGTACTGAAAACCTATTACATACTCTGACCTTTGACCTCTTGATGCCAAAATCTAATCAGTTCATCATTGCATTATAATATATACTTATACCAGCTTTGGTCAAAATTCCATCAATGGTTCACAGGTTAGCACAATAACAGATTTTTAACCTAATCAGAACCTCTGACCTTTGACCTCTTTACCCCATAATCTAACCCGTTTATCGTTACATCATTATCCATACTTGTACCAAGTTTAACTTAGTTCCCTTCAGCCATTTTTTACTTATGGTGGTACCGAAAACCTATTACATACTCTGACCTTTGACCTCTTGATGCCAAAATCTAATCAGTTCATCCTTACATCATAATATATACTTATACCAAGTGTAGTCGAAATCCCATCACTGGTTCACAAGTTAGCTCAGTAACAGAATTTTTTTTACCGAATGGGACCTCTGACCTGTTGACCTCTTGATCCCATAGTCTAATCAGTTAATCATTTCATCACTATACATACTTGTACCAAGTTTGACTTAAATCCCTTCAACCTTTCTTAAGTTATTGCGGTATCGAAAACCTATCACGGATGGACGAACGCACGGATGGATGGACAGACGGATGGACAGCTGGACGGACAACCCGAAAACATAAGGCCTCCAGCGACTTGGTCGGCGGAGGCATAAACAACTGCAGTGGCAAGCCCAGAGCCTGAATTACAAGCAAATAAAATGAAGAGTGTGGAATGATTTTGACCATCTGTTCAATGCCTGATTACTTACCATAAAGCCAGCAGAGAGGTCAATGTGCAGAGAACTTTAATTCTCTTCCTTACCTCTGCCATTGAAGGAGGATGGAGGTTATATGTCTTTTCCTCTTTCTGTTTGGTACTTGCAAAATCAAAGATTTTCAAGTATATTGGTTGGTCTGGTGCATTATTACTTAGCAAAAAATGTTTTTTTGGCAGGGTATGTTGATCACTCCGGTTTGTTTGTGTGTGTGTGTGTTTGTGTGTGTGTGTTTGTGTGTGTGTGTGTGTGTGTGTGTGTGTGTGTGTGTGTGTGTGTGTGTGTGTGTGTGTGTGTGTGTGTGTGTGTGTGTGTGTGTGTGTGTCTGTCCGCTCACTTATACTTGCCGACAGGTCACAATTTTAAACCGGTCTTCACGAAACTTAGCCAAATGGTTGAGTTTGTGGTCCGACAAAATCCTAAATATTTTTTTTAGGTCAACAGGTGCCTCCAGCAATAGGCCAAAGGTCATCTACCTTTCTTCAAGTTTTTAAAAATCCTCAATTTTCATTTGATTGGCTTGAAATTTGAATAGAATTTACATATCAGCTAACTGAATTCATCCACCAACTATTTTTGAGGTCAACATAGGTCACAAGGTCAAAAATAGGCCAAACGTAAACATAAGTCACAAGGTGACAAAGGTCAACCACTTTTTTCAAATTTCTAAAATCGTCAATTTTCATCCGATTGACTTGGAATTTGAATAGGATTTGCATATCAGCTGAATGAATTCAACCACCAATTATGTTTGAGGTCAATATAGGCCAAAAGGTCAACATAGGCCAAAGTTCAACAACATAAGTTGGAATTTCTAAACACGTCATTTTTCATCCGATTGACATTAAAGTAGAACAGAATTTGCAAAATGAGTCACTGAATTGAGAAATCAACTATTTTGAGGTCAAAAGGTAAAAGGTCAACACAAGGTCAAAGTTCCAAAATCAACAATTTTCATCTGAAAACCCATCAACTTTCATCTGATTGACTTGAAAATGAATTGAACAGCATTTGCACATTGAGTCACTAAATTGGGAAACCAACTATTTTGAGGTCAAAAGGTAAAAGGTCAACACAAGGTCAAAGTTCCAAAATCATCAATTTTCCTCTGAAAAATCATCAATTTTCATCCAACTGACTTGAAAATTAACCAGCATTTGCATAGTGCCTCACTGAATTGGGAAACCAACTATTTTGAGGTCAAAAGGTCAAAGGTCAACACAAGTTCAAACTTCTAAAATCATCAATTTTCATCTAAAAATCATCACTTTTCAACCTATTGACCCGAGCTTTGATCAACATCGTCAATTTTAATATTGATGAAATGGACAATTTTCTGGATCAATTGCAATCTTTTTTTGGTGGGGGGAGGGGGACAGAGGGGGGAGGAGGGTGAATTTTGCAAATATTGTGCTCTGCATGACGTCTTCTTGTTTATTTGTTCGTTTGTCTGGCTTAGTTGTTTTGAACAGGATTTCTCAAAAAGTTGTGGATGGATTTGGACAAAATTAGATGGACAGGTTGGGTATGTAACGAGGAAGAACCAATAATTTTGGTGAAGATTCGAATCCGGATCCAGATCCAAGAATTTTTTTTATAGTGATTCTTTGCACCATTGAGAGATACACCTAAAAACCGATATACGAGTATAACACAATATCTCAAAAGGTTATGGACGGATTCAGCCAAAACTAGGTGGGTAGATTGGGTATGTGACAAGCAATCAGTTATTCGATTTTGGTGAAGATTCAAATCCGGATCCAGAAATGAGAGTTTTTAAAATCACCAAGCGATTCTTCACCATTGAGTTATTGGCCAAAAACGATAAATAACATGATGTTTCAAAAAGTTGTGGATGACTTATGACAAAACTTGGTGGATGAGTTTGGTAAGTGACAAAAACAATCTGATTAGATTTGGGTTCAGGTGCGAATCCAGACCCAGCCTATCAGTGGGATACAAAACGTAAACTGTTCAGCCTGGCGGAGGTTTGTGCTCTACCAAGTGCCATTCTAGTTTGTGTATAATTTCTTAAAACACCTTGTAATTTTTCATGATATCTGATGATAATCTCGTTGTTTTTTTACGAATGGGCTTGTGGATTTTGTGCAATGTACGTATTGAGGGACTCCAGTTTTTTAACACCGATGTCAAAAGTTTTTCAAAACATAAAACCATTCATAAAAGTAATCCACGAATATGACTTGCAATGAAAATCTGAAACGAAGCTAAGAGGTTTATAGTTCCAATGACATGGAAGCACCTGATTAACATGTAGTCAGGGGAATAAGCACAGCAGATTATAAAGGTTATTGTGGAAGTTTATTATTGTCTATTCATACCTAATTTAATTACTCTGACATGTACAACCATGTGGTTCCATGTTGTTCTTTCAACCAACAACGATACATCTTACACTCATTAGGCCACCTCATCTCGATTCTCAAAGAGATTAACTTATAAAATGGGTCGTGATGTCTGGATGTCTGTCCGTTCACTTTTTGCTATTTTTGCTCCTCCCCCTACTCTTCCTTCTTCCCCTATCACTCTCAGCTTCCCTCCAGCAGTTTTCCAGTCCCCAAAGGATGAATGTAATTTTCGTTTTAAGGGCTTCCGCTTTATAAAAGAATCCCAAATAATTTTTTTAGACAAAACTAGATGGTATACTGCCACCCAGAAAGCCTCACTGAAAGTCCAATGCCTACCCGAGTAACACCGACAACTCCTGGTGTTTCAACATCATTACGAACTAGATATTTGCGATCGCCCGTGAGTTACACTTGGCCCATGATCCAATGATGGCCATATTTTTTTCGGGCCACCATATGACCTTGACCGTCAACATTTAAGGATCGAATTTAAATAAATAAAATGTGTCCCCATCTACAATCTATCCATAAACTTGGAATCTCCCGTGATGAAGTTATCTCCGAGGGCCTCTCACTCACTCACCGCAGACAGGTAGGTGGCCTTTCTGTCTTCTACCGACTCCTCTCCGGCCTTGCTCCCCCAGCTCTCTCTGGGCTCTGTCCCCCAAATATTCCTACAGGTCGCACAAGATCTGCCAGCAACCCTCTTATGGTTAAACTGCCGAAATCTCGGCTCTCTGCTCACCTTCACTCTTTCATTCCTCTTTTCTCCCGCCTCTGGAACAAACTCCCTCACTCCCTTCAATCCCTCTCCTCCCTCCAGGTCTTTAAAACAGCTGTTCACCACCATCTCTTATCTTCCCCCATACAGAACCTTGATCTTTTCTACCCCCATTAATTCACCCCATATCCACCTTGTTTGAAATTCCAACTTCTTTCCTGGAAGTCCTGGCAGTGTCCATATGTTTTATACCTCTCCCACACCCCCCTTCCCATGCCTCCCCCCCCCAAAGCTCTCCCCCTCCCACAGATCTCTCGATGTCTCCATGTCTCTCGGTCCCTGCTCTCAAATGTTGTGTTTGTGTCCTTCCCCCTCTCTCCCCATCTTGTCTACCGCTCCCGATTTATTTGTTTTACGTGTCGGTTTGACTTTTTGTGTGATTAATGTTCGCTCTTTCACGAGCCTCGATCTTGTACACAAAACAAAAAAAAAAAAAAAAAAAAAAAAAACCTTATCAATAACATCGGAGGAAAATTATTAAAGTTATGATCAAAAAGGTGTTTTTTGTTAATTAGGTCGCAATTCGAAATAGAAGGTCAAGGACACTGATGAAATATCAGGTGCACAATTACAATGCAGATACACTATCATGATGCAAGAACATCTTCGAAAGCCAAGCGGTCGTTGAGATTTCTCTTTGGCAAAATTGAGCGATGCCATCAAATGCATTTTTTTTTCAGACCACCATTTGACCTTGACCTTTAACCCAGAGGGGATGTGATGTAAATTAATCTCAAATGCTCCTTGCTCTGGTCCATCTAGAGAGGGCAATTTCATTGTGATCAGACAACCCTTAGTGTTAATGAAAATGTTAAAATGCCAATAATTGGGTGATGACCTTAAAAATTAAGTCATGGTCAAAAAATTATGTCAAACCCGCATAGTTTTTAATTACCAATATTGAGGCAAACTTTCATTCCAAAAGTCCCAGCCCGCTCCGGGATACAGCTCAGAAATTTATACAGTTTGGAAATTGGAAGTATCGAGAGTGCAGGAAGAAAAATAATAATAATAATAATAATAATAATACTAATAATAAAAATAAAGAAAACTATTTTTCTAAGTGTTGGTTTAGTATTCCTAGTGGTCTAAGAAATTATGTGGTACCATTAAAAATTGAGGGTGCTAATTGTAGAAACAAACCCTACAACTAGAAGCCTCCCCCTATCCCATAGACACAAAGTATAGCGTATACAGGGAGGCATAACTATCAGAATATCATCCCCAAAAGTATGTAAAATACTATACATCCTGGAGAAATATGCAGGAAAGATATCTGTACATTTCCATGGTGTAGACATCATTTACTGTGAAAATGCATTTGCATTACGTATATTTATTTGTCTGGTGATTACAAGATGGGATGTTGTGGAACATCGATTTGGAGGAAAGCATTGCTCGATTTGAAATGGTTTACTCACTTTGATATAATTTGCTCCAGTGAACACCAAGCTGTTGATGAAGCATTCAATCAAATGTGTTGTATAACCACTCAGAGCAGAAATCAGTCTTGCAAATTTAGACCGTGTCTGCACGAGCTTGTGTGTGTCGTCAATCAATATTAATACTCAAACATGACTCTCAAGAGGCAGTTTGAAACCATGAAAAACTGTCTCCGCAACATATTTCGCACCTCCTCGCTCATGCTGCCCTGGCTTGTGCCTCCTTCGCCCCACTTCTGGTGTTTGCTTCTGCTGCAAAAACATTAAGCAACAACAATTTGAAGCCTATATTGCTTTTGTCTACAAGTTCAAACACGTTCCACTTCTGCTTGAAAAGAAGATCTAGCTAAAAGTATTAGAAGCTCCTATATTCATTTCTGCATAAGTATAAGAAGCTCCTATATAATTTCAGGGACTTCTTGCAGCTTCAGTTGTCTTTCCTACTTTTCTTTTTTTTATCAACTTCGAGTAACCAATCACAAATGGAGATAATTACAGAATGCTGTTATTGGAGATGTCCATGCAGTTTGTAGGTTGATGATCATGTACTGATATTATAACATTGTACTTGGGCTGCTAATTTGTAGAGTCTCAGTATGTGGCGACACTACAGGAGTAATCAATGGAGAAGGAAAGCCACCTGCGAGCGCTGGGAGAGATGCGCACCCAGCTTGGAGAAGGAAAGCCACCTGCGAGCGCTGAGTCAGATGCGCCCCCAGCTTGAGACGACAAGACGCCACCTCGAGCGCTGTGAAACCTCCTGCATCTACTGGACCGTACAGTACCCTGTCCTTGAGCCAAGAGTGCACCTTGAGCCATCGATTCTGCCTTTCCTAGCCATCAATCCCCGTGTGAGTCAGCCTTGTCCCGTTTATCTGTCGTCTGTTGGGAATAATATAAGATTGTGTCTAAGTGCTTGTCTTTCTATGCTGTCCCTCTTGTAGTTGTAATCTAACCTTCCGCCTTAATATAACCTCCTCCGGAGGTCTTGAGAACTGAACCCCTGGTGTCGTATTGTGTTATTGTAATCCAGCCGGGTGTCTTCTTTTTCTTATTGAGCCAGCATAGCGCGACTAGTCAACGTTCGGGCACAATCGGGTAACTTGTGCAGACGTGGTCATACCATAAAACCGCTCGGTAAATAACATCCAAGCCACGTCTGGTGCTGTTCTCTATTGCGCCATACAAGAGTTGTCTAGTAACCAGTGGAGTGTTTGTCGAAGCTTGAAGCAATAAGTGATGAAGTATAAATGAGGCAGTGATGTAGGGATTGTTATGTGATGGAAATACTGTTAGCTGCTCTCTCAACCAACATCATCCCTATCTTGTTTCGGACCTGTTTTAGACTGTCGTTTGTCATCCCTACATTGCCTTTTTAATTTAGCATAAATTTTTTTATTCACTTGTTTCTGTAATTTTTTACAATGTGGAATAACACAATGGTACATGGTACTCAGAGGATACCCAATCTAGGAGCAAAAGTGTCAAGGTATCTTACTCAGCAATGTCAAACACAGCACATGTGTTCATATATTGTCTTATGTAACCCTGACTGTATCTTGCAGCTCTGTCTTATTGCTCGTTTCTCAAAGAGTAATGTCTTCATCCAGCCTCATGCCACACAATGACCTGCATTTAGAAACGGCCAAAATAGTTACTGTGGATTTACAGTCGAGAGAACAACATCAAAGTGATCATGCTGCAGCCTGATGTACATACCCATCTGCGTGACATTTTCATGCAAATTTTCATCAACATGCATCGGGGAGTACCTTACCCAATCCGTACTCTCGCTGTTGTACACATACACTGGGGTATTCAGCAAATGTGCGAGACTAAGAATTTCGTTTTCTATACACCAAGTACGTGCACTGTCTACAGGAGAAGTTCTTATGTACAGTGCATTCAGAAAGTATTCAGACCCCTTCACTTTTTTCACATTTTGTTATGTTGCAGCCTTCTGCTGAAATCGTTTAAATTCATTTTTTCCCTCATCAATCTACACTCAATACCCCATAATGGCAAAGAGAAAACAGGATTTTAGAAAGTTTTGCAAATTTATTAAAAAGAAAAAACTGAAATATCACATTGACATAAGTATTCATACCCTTTGCTATGACACTTGAAATTTAGCTCAGGTGCCTCCTATTTCTCTTGATCATCTTTGCAATGTTTCTACACCTTGATTGGAGTCCACCTGCGGTAAATTCAATTGATTGGACATGACTTGGAAAGGCACACACCTGTCTATATAAGGTCTTACAGCTGATAATGCATATCAGAGCAAAAACCAAGCCATGAGGTCGAAGGAACTGCCTGCAGAGCTCAGAGACAGGATTGTGTCGAGGCACAGATTTGGCGAAGCCTACAAAAAAAATCTCTGCTGCATTGAAGGTTCCCAAGAGCACAGTGGCCTCCATAATTCTTAAATGGAAGAAGTTTGGAACAACCAGGACTCTTCCTAGAGCTGGCCGCCCGGCCAAACTGAGCAATCGGGGGAGAAGGGCCTTGGTAATAGAGGTGACCAAGAACCCGATGGTCACTCTGGCTGAGCTCCAGAAATCCTGTGTGGAGATGGGAGAAACTTCCAGAAGGACAACCATCACTGCAAAACCCCACCGATCTGGGCTTTATGGCAGTGGCCAGACGGAAGCCAAACAGTTCAATGTTGGTTTCATCAGACCACAGAATCTTGTTTCTCACAGTCCGAGAGTCCTTTAGGTGCTTTGTTGCTAACTCCAAGCGGGCTTTCATGTGTCTTTCACTGAGGAGAGGCTTTGGTTGAGGAGAGGAAGGGGAGGGGAGGGAGGGGGGAAGGGGTTGGAGGGGGGGAAGTGGGGGAAGGGGTGGGAAGGGGTTGAAAGGGGAGGGATGGGGGGGGCGGGGGAAGGGGGGAGGGAGGGAAGAGGGGAGGGGCGAAGGGGGGAAGGGGGCTAAGGGGAGGGGAAGGGAGGCAGGAGAGGAAGGGGGTTCATATATATGCTGGTGGGTGAATGTGGCGTTCATTACGTTTCTGAGTTAAGTGTGATGCCGATCAGGAAGAAGAAGAAGCCCTACTACCAACTTCGTACACTTCCGGAATTGTTTGATTTATTTGTATTCAAATGTCTGGTGATTGTTTTATATTTATTTATGTGAATGTGTACTTGTATATAACTGTCATTAATTGAAAAAGGCTTCAGCACTATAGAGCGATTTTTTTTTTTAACTCCAAAAAACGAACTCTTTTTTTTTCAAATGTTTTTTTTGCCTAAAACGCTCCCAGGCACTCACTGATGAACCTCTGAAAGTTTGATGAAGATCCGTTCAGCCATCTCTGAATAAACGCGGACACACAGACAACTCATGTTGATATATATATAGATTATTATTATGAACGACAAGATGAATTCCCGGGTTTGACCGATCTGTTGTTTTTTTTTGCTTTTTTTGCTTTTGCCATGATCTGGAGAACTGAAAAGGGATCCTTGCCTCAACAATCAGCTGAACAGACCAGGTAGGCTCTCATATGTAGCCAAGCGACTTTTTAAAGAAAATACTCCAACTTTAGTTTTGTATGTAGCAGATGGGACCGACATTTTTTACTGGGCCATCCATACATAGAGAGTACTAGCCGTACTCTCTGATAAGCCGTCGTGGGAAATGGAGAAACTCCGCCAGCATACTGTAACTGTACAGTAACTTGAAAGGTCCATGACAATTGTCCATGACAAACAAAAGGTCCATGACATGACAACGTCTTCAGTTGTCATACCCTTCCTCCCGTCCAAGGTACACGGAATCTTGTGGTGAGGCTGTTGCCCAGAAACAACTTGCTTTCGTCTCCTGGAAATCAAATCCAACGGAAGGAAATCTCATTTGCTTTCACAAAGCCCGAAACAAGTGTGTGTCCACCCTCAGGAGAGCCAGGAAACAATATCTCTCCGTTCTCAAGACCGAACTCTCTTATCTGTCTCCCTCTTCCAAATCCTGGTGGCGTCTGGTCAAATCTGTTTCTGGTGTTTGTTCCCCCTCCATCCCCTCCCTCACCTCAAACGGCTACACGACTGACTACGCACGTGAAAAAGCTGAATGCCTCAACTCTGTGTTTGCCTCTAAATCTTGTGTCCCAAACCCATCCCTCTCTGTACCCAATGTACCCAGTCGTACCCAGCTGCTCCTGGACTCTGTGTCCTTTCCTCCTGACAAGTTTCTGTCTTTGCATGTCTTTGCAGAAGTTTCTGTCAACCCTCGACTCTGATTCTGCAACTGGACCTGACGGCATCAGCCCACGGGTCCTAAAATCCTGTTCTTCCGCTCTTTCACTCCCTCTCTCTGTTCTCTTCACCCTCTCTTTTGCTCAAGGTCACCTGCCATCTGCTTGGAAATCAGCCAACATCACCGCTTTGCACAAAAAAGGTGCAAAAACAGATCCTAGCAACTACAGACCAATCAGCCTTCTCCCAATTATCAGCAAAGTCATGGAATCCATCATTGCTTCAGATATGAAATCTTTCCTCTTCTCCAATGGCTTGATCTCTGATCATCAATTTGGTTTCAGACCTGGTCACTCTACTCTGGACATGCTGCTTCTGCTTTCTCAACAATGGATGGAGGTCTTCAATGCCAAACAGGAAATTAGAGCTGTCTCCCTTGACATATCACATGCCTTCGATACGGTCTGGCACCCCGCTCTGCTCACCAAACTCTCCTCCTTTGGTATCCATGGAAATCTCCACGCATGGCTGGTGGACTTCCTCTCTAGTCGTAGTCAACGTATGGCCCTGAATGGGTTTCTCTCATCTCCTCTTCCTGTTCAGGCTGGAGTTCCCCAAGGCAGTGTTCTGGGCCCTGTGCTTTTTCTGGTCTTCAGCAATGATCTCTCTGACTCTCTTGAAAATCCTCTCTATCTCTTTGCTGATGACTCTACTCTCTGTCGCTCTATTCCTCATCCCTCAGATCGGCAGTCTGCAGCCTCCTCACTGTCTGCAGACCTGGACAAACTCACAGACTGGGCAAACAAGTGGAACATGTCTTTCAATCCTGACAAATCTCACACTCTTACGATGTCTCTCCGAAAAGACCGACTGGACCACCCTCCCATCCACTTTCTGAATAATCCTCTCCAAGAAGTTCTGTCACTCAAGCTTTTGGGTCTCACTATCTGCCATGATCTTTCCTGGGAAAACCACATTTCAAATCTGGCCTCCAAAGCCATTCGCCGACTGGGCATCCTCCGTCGTGCGAAGTCCTTCCTTGGCACACCTGAGCTCCTCACCACATACAAGGCTTTCATCCGCAGCTCAATGGAATACTGCTCTCCCCTCTGGGCTGGTGCTTCTGCCTCACACCTACAGTCACGTGAAAAAGTAAGTACACCCCATGTAAAGTTTTGACTTTTTCAACATATTTCAACATACAGCTATTTGATCTTCATTTCAACAATATTGATAGATAAAGGTGATATAATGCAACAAATATCATGAAACATTTACATTTTGTAGTCCATTGTATAATTTAAATAAACATAAATGCAAATTTCGCATTTGGAAAAAGTAAGTACACCCTTGACTCTAATAGGTGGTATTGCCCCCTTTGGCAGAAACAACCTCAAGTAGGCGTTTCTTATAATTGACTGGGAGAAATTTTTGCCCACTCCTCCATGCAGAATTATTTCAGCTGTGCGATGTTTGAGGGGTTTCTTGCATGCACAGCTCGTTTCAAATCCACCCACAACATCTCGATGGGATTTAGATCCGGGCTTTGACTTGGCCATTCCAGAACCCTCCATTTCTTTCTTTTCAGCCATTCCTTGGTGGATTTACTGGTATGTTTAGGGTCATTGTCATGTTGCAAGGTCCACCTTCGGTTGAGCTTCAACACTCCGAGAGATGGCCTCACATTATCCTCAAGCACCCTCTGGTACAATGAAGAATTCATAGTGGATTCTATGATGGTGAGCTGCCCAGGCCCTGATGCAGCAAAGCTGCCCCAAACCTTAATATTTCCACCACCATGCTTTACAGTTGGTATCAGGTTCTTGTGGTCAAATGCTGTCTTTGGTTTTCGCCAAACATGTCTTCTGGTACTGTGGCCAAATAGCTCTACCTTTGACTCATCTGTCCAGAGCACATTGTTCCAGAAGTGCTGGTCTTTGCCTAGGTGTTCATTGGCAAACTTTAGCCTTGCCCTGATGTTCTTTCTGGACAGCAAAGGTTTCCTCCTGGCACACCTGCCATGTAGATCAAATTTGTGCAGCCTCTTTATAATGGTAGACTCGTGCACTTTGACATCAACAGTGGCAAGAGCTACCTGTAGGTCCCGTGATGATATTCTGGGGTTCTTAGAGACTTCTTTCAGCATCTTGCAGTCTGCTCTCGGGCTGAACTTGCTGGGGCGGCCGGGCCTGAACAAGTTGGCAGTTGTTTGAAATCTTCTCCACTTGTAGATGAGCTTCCGGACAGTCAAATGTTTGACTTCAAAATTGTTTGGAGATCTTTTTAAATCCCTTCCCAGACACGTAGGCATCTATAGCCTTCTTTCTGAAGGCCTCAGGGAGCTCTATTGATTCTTGGCACGCCGCACACTTCAACAACAAAGAGCAAATCAAACTAAATGTCTGAGGTTTAAATAAGACAGGTTCCTCCAAGATCCTCTCCAAAGATGTTCTCATCATTTCCACCTGAGCTGGTGCACCTGATTCTAATTTTAGGTATTTGAAGTAGTGATAAATGTCGGGGTGTACTTACTTTTTCCACATGCGAAATTTGCATTTATGTTTATTTAACTTATACAATGGACTACAAAATGTAAATGTTTCATGATATTTGTTATATTATATCACCTTTATCTATCAATATTGTTGAAACTAGGACGTGCCCATACGTGGGTGCCCGTTCCTTGGTGCGGCCCAGCATCTAGTCGAGACCCAGTCACCCAGGCCGATCACCCATTCCGACCCCAAATTCCTCATCGACGATAACTAAACAATATATTATATGAATCGCACCGTACATACCTCCTTCTAGATCTTGTTCTTGTCTTGATATACTCACTCAGGCTCACTCTATCACGACTGAGTCCTCCCAGCTCCTCCAAATGGCGCCCGCTACGCCTCGAATTACTATCTGCGCACGCGCTCTCACATCGGCCACGCCTACGCAACAACGTCTTCTGTGATTGGCTGGCCTACCCCGCAACCTGTTCTGTGATTAGTTTGGTAAATAAATCGCCATAGCTCGGTAACTACTTCTCCGATTAATATGAAACCTTGAAAAGGCACATCCTCAGGTCCCCAGCAATATACCTGGCAAGTTTCAAGTATATCGGACCCGTGGTTGTCGAGAAACAGCGGTCACAGACACACAGACACACACACATACACACACACACATACACACACACATACACACAGAGATTACTGGAATTATAGATAGATGAAGATCAAATAGCTGTATGTTGAAATATGTTGAAAAAGTCAAAACTTTGCATGGGGTGTACTTACTTTTTCACGTGACTGTAGCTCGTCTTCACGCTGTTGAAACCAAAGCGTTCAGAATCATTGGAATCTCCCGCGATGAAGCTAACTACAAGGGCCTTTCACTCACTCACCGCAGGCAGGTTGGTCTTTCCGTCTTCTCCCGACTCCTCTCTGGCCTTGCCCCCCCCCCCCCAGCTCTCTCTGGGCTTTGTCCCCCAAATATTCCTACAGGTCGCACAAGATCTGCCTGCAACCCTCTTATGGTTAAACTGCCAAAATCAAGACTCTCTGCTCACCTTCACTCCTTCATTCCTCTTTTCTCCTGCCTCTGGAACAAACTTCCTCACTCTCTTAAATCCCACTCCACCCTCCAGGTCTTTAAAACAGCTGTTCACCACCATCTCTTATCTTCTCCCATCCAAAACCTTGATCTTTTCTACCCCCGATAATTTCACCCCAAATCCACTTTTTTGAAATACCAACTTCTGTCCTGGAAGTCCTTGGTGTCCTTGTGTTTTATACTTCTCCCACCCCCCCCCCCCCCTTTCCCACGCCTCCTCCCCCCAAGCCCTCTCCCTCCCACACATCTCCCTGCTCTCAAATGTTATGTTTGTGTGCTTCCCCTTCTCTCCCCATCTTGTCCTCCGCTCCCTCTTTTTATATATTTTGTTTGTCTGGTTGATTTGTTTGTGAAATAAATGTTAGCTCTTTCACGAGCCTCGATTCATTATCCCAAAAAAATAAAATTTCAGTATCCTTCATCAGCCAGTCATAAATGGTGGAAAGCAGCCCTTCGTCACGAAAGGCACACATCCTTTATGTGGTCGCCTTCCTCTTTTTCAGTGAACTTTGGCCCTTCAAAGTTTCATCACTCCCAGTCCCGTGTGACAAGTCCCATGACGTCATGACAGTGTTTTGTTTCGGCTGCTGCTTGGCCTTATTGACGGCATATTGTTGCCATGATGGAAGCGTACACGCCAGGGCTGCATGCCACCTTTCCTTCCCCTTTCATATATTGTTCGGACAACGAAAAATACGGGACAAATTGGGTCCCGGGAAGGTTTGAAACGGGATGCGAGACATTTGAGTAAAAAAAACATGACGATCCCGTAAAATACGGGACACCCGGTCAGCCTGGGTGACAGGAAGGGGCATTCTTCTCTGGGATATATAGATTACAGTAGATCTACAGTCGGGCCTCAAGAACATTGGGGTAGTTATCTATTTCGTTCTTTTTAAATAAGGGGGGGTGGGGGGGTGTTAATTTACCAAGTTTATTGTAGGTGCTAGCCAAGTGGCTTAAGCATTCGAGCAAGCACTCCTTTCAACACCGTTGTTAAGGAATGGCTGGCTCGGCAAGCGCTAGCTAGCTGCTTGGTAGCTGAACACAACTCGGGCTTCCTCCCTTTCAGTTTCGTGTTAAACAGCATTAGCGACTCTTTGAAAAGGCTGCCACGAAAAACGCCACGTTAGTGGCAGGAAGGGTCATGGTATTAACCACTGTAGGGTATGTAGATTACAGTAGATCTTCGCTCAGTTCCGTAAGCAAAATTTGCCTCATGGATGTCGGTATTCCTCCAAATGTATTTAATTTTAGTGTTAAACAGCATTAGAGACTGTTTAAAAAAGTAATCAAATGTGTTTGTGGTTTATAATATTTTTACCTCTGGTAGGGGCTGTTGCTCCCACTAAACTCTACGATAAGCTATTTATACACGTTAACATGGCGTTTGTTAAAGTAGTATTTCTGCTGTAGACATGACCATGCTTGTCTCATGAAGATTTCAAATGCTAGTTTCTCAGTTACATGTGCTAACAAATAAAACAAATCCTTTTATTTTGCACAAACAATAGTCAACACAACAGAGCTCACCCATCGAATACACTATAGCATTGAGTGTGGTCTGTACACTGCCATCGTCACAAAGGAGAAGCACACACCTGGATATTGCAGACTGTAGCAGTAATAAACGCAGTAAATCTGCTCGCTACTGAATCGTCAGCAAGCAGATTTACTGCGTTTGTTACTGCTACATGGACTATTATCAGCATTTGTCAAGAAGTTGAAGAGCTCGTTTTCATTCTGACCATCTGCTTGATCACCAACAGGTATTCATTTTCCTTCTGGTCCAGCACAGGTACTTAAAGCTCACTTTGTATCAGAATAGGACCATCCATAGATGTACACAAGTGGTTCCTCTTCCCAGTTCTCAGAAAAAAATTTCAGCCGGACTTGATATCTATCTATAATTCCAGTAATCTCTGTACGTTTGTACGTTTGTACGTCTGTACGTCTGTACGTCTGTACGTCTGTTTGTCTGTGACCGCTGTTTCTCGACAACCACGGGTCCGATATACTTTTAACTTGCCAGGTATATTGCTGGGGACCCGAGGATGTGCCTTTTCAAGGTTTCATATTAATCGGACAATTACTTACCGAGCTATGTCCAAAAAACGATTCAACCAATCAGAGAGCAGCGAACGATCGCGTGTGCCGAACGTGGAGGACACACTCTGCCTCGGATGGCACATTTGAGAGCGTATTCATTTATTTCACGTTTGCAAACTATGTTGGCGTTAAACTATGTTTTAAAACTAATAAAACCGAATTTGCGATTCATTCGCTTTCCTGCGCGTTTGTGCACGCGATGGCGATTTCTTTACCAAACTCCGGAAGCCGTTCGCTTTGGACCAAACCATTGCATGTAAATAGAGGGGGGGGATTGTCACCGTACTCGCAAGCCGTTCGCTTTGGACCAAACCATTTCATGTAAATAGAGGGGGGGGATATAATTTTAGATATAGATATAGTACGGGCAATGCCCTAGTCTATCTATAATTCCAGTAATCTCTGTACGTTTGTACGTTTGTCTGTGACCGCTGTTTCTCGACAACCACGGGTCCGATATACTTTTAACTTGCCAGGTATATTGCTGGGGACCCGAGGATGTGCCTTTTCAAGGTTTCATATTAATCGGACAATTACTTACCGAGCTATGTCCAAAAAACGATTCAACCAATCAGAGAGCAGCGAACTATCGCGTGTGCCGAACGTGGCGGACACACTCTGCCTCGGATGGCACATTTGAGAGCGTATTCATTTATTTCACGTTTGCAAACTATGTTGGCGTTAAACTATGTTTTAAAACTAATAAAAACGAATTTGCGATTCATTCGCTTTCCTGCGCGTTTGTGCACGCGATGGCGATTTCTTTACCAAACTCCGGAAGCCGTTCGCTTTGGACCAAACCATTTCATGTAAATAGAGGGGGGGGATTGTCACCGTACTCGCAAGCCGTTCGCTTTGGACCAAACCATTGCATGTAAATAGAGGGGGGGGGGTTGTCACCGTACTCGCAAGCCGTTCGCTTTGGACCAAACCATTTCATGTAAATAGAGGGGGGGGATATAATTTTAGATATAGATATAGTACGGGCAATGCCCTAGTGCTTATAATAGTAGAAGGCCCTCTCACAAATGGCTTTTGATATTGCTAGTGTCAAAATGATGCCTACAAACTCGCCACACAACTTTTTGAATCCGTCCAAGCTTTGATAGAAGGCTTGAGGTTTGAGATGAGATCTTATACTTGATCATGATGGCTATCCCTCATTACATGTGCTGATGTTATCAATGGCAATGTGCTATACGATTGGAGTGATGTGGCGCAGTGGTCCTCTGGACCCTCATACTACCTCGCACGAAACCTGTACCAAATTGTCCGGATCAAAATTTGAGGGTTGAGTGCTATTTGCAGGTCATTCTGGAGAGATGGTGCTGTTGAAAATAACATGAAGCTATTTTCCTCATGAAGAGCTGTAGCCCTTAGGTGACCAAAAAAGTCTATCCTTGAATTGTGCAGTCTGATTGCATCCTGTCGGTGCCCTAGGAATGACACAGCAATGAACATTGCACTGGGAAGCAATGGTGTTTTGAGTCATCCCTCCTTGTACCATCCTGAAGGCATAAACGAAAGCTAGTTTATAAAGGCTGTTGACGTTGGTCGTCTGCAGACAGGTACGTAGACATGATTTGCAAGTACATTTCCAGGATCACTCAGTTCAGGTGATGTTCAGGTTTTCTGATTGAGTTTCTTTCCTGAAAAGCCAGGGTTTCTATGCACATTCAGCCATAAATGTCTGAACTATGAATCCATATTTACTCCACAGTTAAAACGTTCTTGCTTAGTTGTTTTTCTATGAGGGGTATATTTTGCATAGTTTGCCAAATCAAGCGTTAACAGAAGGGGATGTGCTGGACCAATATGAAGGCTTCTCTTTCATGGGCTGTTTTCTCCCTTAAGACTCTTTACAGAGTGATCGAATGCAGCATTATTTCAAAGCTGGCCTAATTTTCCAGGTAACATGCTCCACTTGCTGGTGGAGAAATATAGGAAATGTGGAGGATGTTGTGGGGAGAGAGACGAGGTGTTCACCAGCAATCATTTTTGAGAAAAGACAGGAACCTGAACCCTTCAAGAACTGAAAATGTCAAATTTCTCTTTTCTCCCTCTCACTGACTCATCGCCAACCCCGCTCCCTTCCCTACTCCCCTACTCCCCCAAACACCCAGTCACCATGCCCCCCACAGTACTCTTGCATCTCTGGCTTGTTTGGGTGATTTCCCCAATTATATCCAGGCGCTCTTATCAAGTTGCGTTTTGATTGATTGCACAGTCCGTTGGTTGTAATTTTAGATGCGTGAGGTTTTCCTAATTATACAATTCCTTCCTCACTGCAATCTCACTCTACTCTATGTGAGTGCAAAAGGATATTTCAACCCATCGACCGTGATCATACGTACAGGTAGACTTGTCAGGCTTTGGGAAAACCAACAGTTACTGAAGATTAAAGAGACATGCCATGAGGTGTTTGTTGTTGAGTTGTGTTCTTGTCAAACACAAAGCTGTCCAAGTGCCAGGAATACATCCGAGCTCCTTTTTCTTCCCAAAGGAGGTAAGAGTATTCCTCGCTGAAATCAACACCACTGTAGCATCGCACCATCTATCACAGCAGGTCTGACATGTCCGTAGGTTCAACAGACAATCATCCCATTAGACATGTTTATACTGCAGGTATTGTTCAACTGCTGATTGCTGCTTGACCCCTTGCAGATGTCAATCCTATCTCGACCCTTGTGTATTGCTCTTTCAGTTCCACCCACACACACTAATGGAAGCAAATGTCATTGCACGAACAAATCCAAAGCTGCACAGCATTGCAATTCCTCCAGAGAACTCGAAAAGCACCATCGTTCTCTCTATGCACTTTGCCTCAGGTCCTCAATGAACACAAATAACACTTTTTTTGCTTTTGGATAATCTCTTGCCATTGTCATATATCTCAGCAATGTTGTGAGGTAATCACTTTGGCCCTCCAGAGTAGATAGGTAACCCTGAGATGTACTCTGTAGTGGAAGTGTGTCTGGCATTCCCATCTCAACTGCTAGTTCATGATTCTGGGAACCCTGATTCAAATACCATTTACCATATCATCATTATCAATGTACCATACTCTTGACAAGGCATTGCTATGACAGACAATACCACCTCTTGGCAAAAGTCATGTGGGTAGTTTGCCATTGCCTTCTCAGCAGGAATTTGTAATTTGTTCGGGGCACTGGAAATAACTCTACTATTTGCAAAATATGCCGTAGAAACTTTAACATCCACCAACGAGCAGTGCAGGCCGATTCGTCATCAGGTTGTGGACGTGGCACACATTGATGCGAACAACAGAGCAACAGCTTATAGTTGGGACAACATTCAATCCCAGGCTAGAGAGCTCAAAATTACAGTTGGGACAACATTCAATCCCGGGCTAGAGAGCTCAAAATTACAGCTGGGTCAAGATTCAATCCCGGGCTAGAGAGCTCAAAATTACAGCTGGGTCAAGATTCAATCCCGGGCTAGAGAGCTCAAAATTACAGTTGGGTCAAGATTCAATCCCGGGCTAGAGAGCTCAAAATTACAGTTGGGTCAAGATTCAATCCCGGGCTAGAGAACTCAAAATGTCAGTTGGGTCAAGATTCAATCCCGGGCTAGAGAGCTCAAAATGTCAGTTGGGTCAAGATTCAATCCCAGGCTAGAGAGCTCAAAATGTCAGTTGGGTCAAGATTCAATCCCAGGCTAGAAAGCTCAAAATTACAGTTGGGACAGGATTCAATCCCGGGCTAGAGAACTCAAAATTACAGTTGCGTCAACATTCAATCCCGGGCTAGAGAGCTCAAATTTACAGTTGGGTCAAGATTCAATCCCAGGCTAGAAAGCTCAAAATTACAGTTGGGACAGGATTCAATCCCGGGCTAGAGAGCTCAAAATGTCAGTTGGGTCAAGATTCAATCCCAAGCTGGAGTGCTCAAAATTACAGTTGCGTCAACATTCAATCCACTCTCTGCCGCTCCATTCTCCAACTCCACTCTCTGCCGCTCCATTCCTCATCCCGCAGATCAGCAGTGTGCAGCCTCCTCACTCTCTGCAGACCTGGACAAAATCACAGACTGGTCAAACAAGTGGAACATGTCTTTCAATCCTGACAAATCTCACACTCTTACTATGTCTCTCCGAAAGGACCGACTGGACAACCCTCCCATCCACTTTATGCAAGATGGCGCCTTTACAGCTGAACTATGATGTCATAATTATTATTAAATATTGTACAGGAGGAAGCGCTCCTATGGTGAAAATTTAGTGTCAATCGGTCCAAGAATTGCAGAGAAAAAAATTCATACTGATCGAATCGAGCGTTGTACTTGCCGAATTATGACGTCATTGTTACGGTACTGATGACATCATTAACATATCTTATTCCCCAAGGGGAGTGTTTGACATTGAGCCACATTTCAATTTTTTCCATGGAGTGGTTTTGGAAATATAGAGGTGCAACTTTTTTCGATTTTCAAGATGGCTCCTGTACCACGTGACCAAAATAATAATAATAATAATAATTCATTTATTTTGTATAGCGCTTTTCATGAAGCCCAAAGGCACTTTGACAGAGTGCAAAACATAATGCATAACAAAACATGAAAACAACAATTGCAAAAAGACAAGAATCAATAGGGAAATATTTAAAGCAAAAGGAGCGAGAAGGAGAAATGATAGTCAGGGGTTAAATGCTGTGGGTTGAATGTTGAATGCAGTGCTGAACAGGTGGGTCTTGAGTGATGTTTTGAATGTGGTGAGTGAGGAGGAGTCTCTGATGGTGTGAGGTAGTGAGTTCCAGAGGGTGGGAGCAGCGATGGAGAAGGCCCTGCCCCCCCAGGATCTGAATTTGGTCCGGATGGGGGGGGGGGGGTCAGGAGGTTGGTACCAGCAGAGCGGAGGTTGCGGGTGGGAGTGTGTCTGGAGAGGAGGTCAGCCAGGTAGGATGGGGCCAGGTTATGGAGGGCTTTGTAGGTCAAGAGGAGGATTTTGTACTGGATTCTCTGGGAGATGGGGAGCCAGTGAAGCTTGTAAAGGACGGGGGTGATGTGGTCACGGGTCCGGGAATGGGTGAGTAGACGGGCAGCGGAGTTCTGAATGTATTGGAGTTTATTGGTGATTGTTGAGGGTGAACCATAGAGGAGCCTATTGCAGTAGTCCAGACGGGAGGTGATGAAGGCGTGGATGAGGGTTTCTGCAGCCGTGGAGGAGAGGGATGAGCGGAGACGGGCGATGTTTTTCAGGTGAAAGAAGGCTGTCTTTGTGATCTGTTTAGTGTATTTGTCGAAGGAGAGGGTTTGGTCAAAGATGACGCCAAGATTCCGGATGAGAGGGGAGGTGGATACTGGGATACCGTCGATGTTGAGGGCAAAGTTATGGGTGGATTTTGTGAGCGTTTTTGGGCCAATGATGATTATTTCAGATTTATCACAGTTAAGTTTGAGGAAGTTGATTTGAAGCCAGGATTTTATTTCAGAGATGCAGTTTGTCAGGATAGAGTGGGTGTCGGTGGAGACGGACTTGGTGGAGATGAAAAGCTGGATGTCATCGGCGAAGCAGTGGAATTGGAGACCATGACGGCGGATTAAGTGACCGAGGGGGGACAGGTAAAGGATGAAGAGGAGGGGGCCAAGAACTGAACCTTGGGGGACACCTTGGGGGAGGGGAGCAGTGGGGGATTTGCAGTTATTGATGGAGATGAACTGGCGTCTGTCAGAGAGGTATGATTTAATCCAAGAGAGGGCAGTGCCGGTAACGTTAAAGGTGGATTCAAGTCGGGTGAGGAGGATGGTGTGATCGATGGTGTCAAAGGCAGCGCTGAGGTCGAGGAGGACGAGAATGTTGAGGTTGCCAGCGTCAGAGGAGAGGAGAAGGGCGTTGGTGATTTTGAGGAGAGCAGTTTCAGTACTGTAAATGACATCATAATTATCATTAGAACAATTCTACAGGAGGAACCGCTCATATTCTGAAAATTTTGTGTTCATCGGACTAACAGTTGCAGAGGAATTTTTTTTTTCATACTGATCAGATCAAGCATTGTAGTTGTCGAATTATGACGTCATAATTAAGGCACCGATGACATCACCATCAACATATCTTATTCCCCATGGTGAGTACTTGACAATGAGCCATACTTCAATTTTTTCCATTAAGCGGTTTGGGAGATATGGAGGTGTAACTTTTTTCAAAGATGGCGTCCGTACCACGTGACATATGACGTCATAATTATCAGCAAAGAAATAAACAGACAGCGAATCTCCTACGGTAAAATTTCATGTCAATCGGACCAACGGTTGTTGAGAAAATGTATTTTTTAAATGCAGACAGCACACGTATGGCGTACGGCACACGTACGCAACCCATTGCCTAACCCTGCTTCTCGCTTCGCGAGCACAGGGTAATTACTATAATTATTTTTTTTTGAAGGTTAGGCAAAAGAGGGGAAAACCAACAGGTTGAAGAAAATAAAGTTTAGCTGTGTGATGGGAACGTTCACGATCACAGTGGGAATGCCGAGTGGAAACGGCAAAAATGGCAGAGAGCAGGAAGTAGCCATAGAGTGTAATGTTGAAGGTAAGGAAATAAATAAATAAAACTTTTAAAGACACTAAACGAGGTACTATTGTTGGGAGGAATTGAAGGAGAGGTAAAGGGATTGAGGAGAAAACAAAAGGGCTGAAGGTGGTGGAGAGAAAAGGCAATAAAAAGTGATTGTGGACTCAAACTAGGAAAGGGTCTAGGCCTCAAACAATCCGGTACGAAAAGTTCGACGAATACTCACAAATTGGCACAAATTGTAAAACAAAACCGAACTCCGAGCACACAGCAAACATGGAGACAACAAAAGAAACAGCAAAAACGACAGGGAAGACTTATCTTTGAGGAAGTTGGCAGAGGTGAAAATCGCACATCCACAGCTCAGAGACCGGAACTGGAAGAAAGTTGTACCAATAGCACGTGGTCTCTTCTTGTCACATGATGACAGCAAAAGCTCATAGTAGTTATTTACTTTGGTGCTGATGGTGGATTGTATGCAGTCTATAGCTGCTGGTTGCACCATTTTCTGGAAGGGCAAACTGTGGCGCTGATGCAGTGCTTGTCCAGATCGACTGGACAACCCTCCCATCTACTTTCTCAACAATCCTCTCCAAGAAGTTCTGTCGCTCAAGCTTTTGGGTCTCACCATCTGCCATGATCTTTCTTGGGAAAACCACATTTCCAAGCTGGCCTCCAAAGCCAGTCGCCGACTGGGCATCCTCCGTCGTGCGAAGTCCTTCCTAGGCACACCTGAGCTCCTCACCACATACAAGGCTTTCATCCGCAGCTCAATGGAATACTGTTCTCCCCTATGGGCTGGTGCTCCTGCCTCACACCTGGCTCGGCTTCACGCTGTTGAATCCAAAGCTTTCAGAATCATTGGAATCTCCCGCGATGAAGCTATCTCTGAGGGCCTTTCACTCACTCACCGCAGGCAGGTAGGTGGTCTTTCTGTCTTCTACCGACTCCTCTCCGGCCTTGCTCCCCCAGCTCTCTCTGTGCTCTGTCCCCCAAATATTCCTACAGGTCGCACAAGATCTGCCAGCAACCCTCTGATGGTTAAACTGCCGAAATCTCGGCTCTCTGCTCACCTTCACTCTTTCATTCCTCTTTTCTCCCGCCTCTGGAACAAACTCCCTCACTCCCTTCAATCCCACTCCTCCCTCCAGGTCTTCAAAACAGCTGTTCACCACCATCTCTTATCTTCCCCCATCCAAAACCTTGATGTTTTCTACCCCCACTAATTCACCCCAGATCCACCTTGTTTGAAATTCCAACTTCTTTCCTGGAAGTCTTGGCAGTGTCCATATGTTTTATACCTCCCACCCCCCCCCCCCCCTTCCCATGCCTTCCCCCCAAAGCCCTCTCCCTCCCACAGTTCTCTCGATGTCTCCATGTCTCTCGGTCCCTGCTCTCAAATGTTGTGTTTGTGTCCTTCCCCCTCTCTCCCCATCTTGTCTACCGCTCCCGATGTTATTTGTTTTGTGTGTCTGTTTATCTTTCTGTGTGATTAATGTTCGCTCTTTCACGAGCCTCGATCTTGTATACAAAAAAAAAAACAAAAAAAAAAACACCAACCAATCATTCAAACCTGGCTGAGTCGGTCCGTACTGATGTAAAAACGAAAAAGAGTGAATTGAGCTGAAATATTTTAGGACAACCCAAAAATAACTGACTTCATTAATCTGGGCAATGTTTGAAGAGGAACGTCATGGAAAATTATTGTGGCATTATCTTGGGATTGCATACGCAACCAGTGTTCATTCAAAGAACTCCGAAGAGGAAATCGCTTAGATCCTTAGACCATCGAGCTTTGATCAGGAATATTCTGGGCCAGAAATCAGAATCATTTCAATATTCTTTCCTGCAAACATTTTGCTGCAAATTTAAAGGAATACGGAGAACCTTTCCCATTTTACATCCATCTAACAAATGCATCTCGGGCGAATCACATCGGCCGGTTACAGGGACCTTCTATTTTATTTCCGATGCAAATATGGCAGAAGTTTTGGATTCCCAGACCCATTCCTTCCCTCCCATATGTCCATGACGCTTTACGCATCTCCTGCCATGCTTTTTCGGATTCTCTCCAAACTCTTCGCAAACTCCACCGCCCTCTTTTCTTGTTTGTACACATCTAGGATCTGGAAGGGAAAAATGTCCGTGATTGAAGGGTAACGTACTCACAGTAGGGCAATGTGGAAACAACCAGGCACAACAACCATGGAAGGAAGACAGAGCAAGACCTGACATTAAGAGTGGTGGATGTACGAAGAGATGGAGATAAGTTGGTGTTATGAACCACTGGATGGAATAGAATAATTGCACGCATTGGAGGAGGTGACCCCGTTGGCCGGAAAAAGGAGGGGAGAAATTCATTGGGGGTGATCAGGAAGGCCTGCACTTTGGAAAGTAAACTAGGACAAGGATACTGGAAGAAAGTATGTACCCGGTAGGGCTGGGAAGTCGTGGATAGTTTTGGTGGGCAATGGGAAGCTGGTAGCGCTGGGAAGTCGTGTATAGTTTTGGTGGGCAATGGGAAGCTGGTAGCGCTGGGAAGTAGTGTATAGTTTTGGTGGGCAATGGGAAGCTGGTAGCGCTGGGAAGTCGTGTATAGTTTTGGTGGGCAATGGGAAGCTGGTAGCGCTGGGAAGTCGTGGACGGTTTTTGGTGGGAAATAGGAAACTGGTAGCGCTGGGAAGTAGTGTATAGTTTTGGTGGGCAATGGGAAGCTGGTAGCGCTGGGAAGTCGTGTATAGTTTTGGTGGGCAATGGGAAGCTGGTAGAGCTGGGAAGTCGTGTATAGTTTTGGTGGGCAATGGGAAGCTGGTAGCGCTGGGAAGTCGTGGACGGTTTTTGGTGGGAAATAGGAAACTGGTAGAGCTGGGAAGTAGTGGATGGTTTTTGGTGGGAAATAGGAAACTGGTAGAGCTGGGAAGTAGTGGATGGTTTTTGGTGGGCAATGGGAAGCTGGTAGAGCTGGGAAGTCGTGGACGGTTTTTGGTGGGAAATAGGAAACTGGTAGAGCTGGGAAGTAGTGGATGGTTTTTGGTGGGACATAGGAATCTGGTAGAGCTGGGAAGTAGTGGACAGTTTGGGTGGGAAATGGGAAGCTGGTAGAGCTGGGAAGTCGTGGACGGTTTTTGGTGGGCAATGGGAATCTGGTGGCGCTGGGAAGTAGTGGATAGTTTTGGTGGGCAATGGGAAGCTGGTAGAGCTGGGAAGTCGTGGACGGTTTTTGGTGGGCAATGGGAATCTGGTGGCGCTGGGAAGTAGTGGATAGTTTTGTGGGAAATGGGAAGCTGGTAGCGCTGGGAAGTAGTGGATAGTTTTGGTGGGCAATGGGAAGCTGGTAGAGCTGGGAAGTCATGGACGGTTTTTGGTGGGCAATGGGAATCTGGTGGCGCTGGGAAGTAGTGTATAGTTTTGGTGGGCAATGGGAAGCTGGTAGCGCTGGGAAGTCGTGGACGGTTTTTGGTGGGAAATAGGAAACTGGTAGAGCTGGGAAGTAGTGGATGGTTTTTGGTGGGAAATAGGAAACTGGTAGAGCTGGGAAGTAGTGGATGGTTTTTGGTGGGAAATAGGAAACTGGTAGAGCTGGGAAGTAGTGGATGGTTTTTGGTGGGAAATAGGAAACTGGTAGAGCTGGGAAGTAGTGGATGGTTTTTGGTGGGCAATGGGAAGCTGGTAGAGCTGGGAAGTCGTGGACGGTTTTTGGTGGGAAATAGGAAACTGGTAGAGCTGGGAAGTAGTGGATGGTTTTTGGTGGGACATAGGAATCTGGTAGAGCTGGGAAGTAGTGGACAGTTTGGGTGGGAAATGGGAAGCTGGTAGAGCTGGGAAGTCGTGGACGGTTTTTGGTGGGCAATGGGAAGCTGGTAGAGCTGGGAAGTCGTGGACGGTTTTTGGTGGGCAATGGGAATCTGGTGGCGCTGGGAAGTAGTGGATAGTTTTGTGGGAAATGGGAAGCTGGTAGCGCTGGGAAGTAGTGGATAGTTTTGGTGGGCAATGGGAAGCTGGTAGAGCTGGGAAGTCGTGGACGGTTTTTGGTGGGCAATGGGAATCTGGTGGCGCTGGGAAGTAGTGGATAGTTTTGTGGGAAATGGGAAGCTGGTAGAGCTGGGAAGTCGTGGACGGTTTTTGGTGGGCAATGGGAATCTGGTGGCGCTGGGAAGTAGTGGATAGTTTTGTGGGAAATGGGAAGCTGGTAGAGCTGGGAAGTCGTGGACGGTTTTTGGTGGGCAATGGGAATCTGGTGGCGCTGGGAAGTAGTGGATAGTTTGGGTGGGAAATGGGAAGCTGGTAGAGCTGGGAAGTCGTGGACGGTTTTTGGTGGGCAATGGGAAAGCTGGTAGAGCTGGGAAGTAGTGGATGGTTTTTGGTGGGCAATGGGAAAGCTGCAGTCGACGTGCCTCTGCGTCTTGGTAGGTGATGTCACTGATGTTCAGAGTTTGGGATTCCAAAGCATCAAGGAAGCGGGGGCAGAAGCCCTGCAGCGGAAAGCGGTACCAAATTGAACCACGAACCAAAGGCCTTGCAGGCTGAAAGTTCAGATTTACCAAGGAATGATTTGGCACAATGGAAGATGCAAACTTTGTGGCTAGCTTTTTGGCAAACTGTGAAATATGGTCTACGCAGTAGAGGTCATGGCTAATGGCGAGACCGAGAGGACCAAGTAACTGAACTTCTTCCAGTGGCTGTCAATCAAGTAGATAGGTGAGTTCACTAGTCTAGATGACCTTTCTGGGAAAACAATGTGAGAATGTAAGTTTTGCCTCTGTCCCTGGGATGAGAGACCATATGCTCATTTGTGTAATCTTCTGCAAAGTAGGAAAAAGAAAAGTTTTCTCGTGAGCGGAGAGGTTATTTACCTGTATGAAGATCCAAACTGGGCCCAAGACACTGCTTTGGAACACTACAGCCTCTACTGGAGGAGGATATTAAAGGATACCATTGAGAGCTAAGTGTTTATTTCACATGTGGAGGAAGTCAACAAGCCAGGATTGAATGCGTCCTTGTATTCAGCAGGGAGAAATCTTGGCGAGCACAGCAGGGAGCTATGTCAAAGGATCGTGATAGGCCCTGAGACACAGTCCCAATATGCCATGTATAAAGAAGAGAGGAACCTTTTTACTGTAGTCCAATGAGCCACGTCTTCACAATATTAAACCTAAAAGTAAAACTAAAAAATTGACCAACTTCGGTTTTATGCCAGAACATCACAGTATTACGACATCTACGTAGGTTCAATGCTTCCATGTTGCAAATGGCTTGGCATGATACAAACATTTTTTCAAACCCTCTGGCATTCAATGGCTCTCTTGCCCCACTTGGTGGACAATGGATGTATAATGAAGTCCACTTTGAGATGAAGAATAAACAACCAGCTACGTGGATTACACATCAGTGTACAATGATCATAGTAAGTTAGCCTGTTGACCCCACAATGCTTTCTTTTCCTCCATAATCATTCGTTTTAAATATTTAAAAAGGAGTTCTGATACAATTCTGTAACAAGAAAGAGCAATCAGAGATTGCAAACCCTCGCCAGGATGTATTATCAGTGGTTTTTAAGGCTTTAGTGTTAAAACACATATGGCGGCAGAACCACGTTACCGATGACGTCATGATTATTATTATTTTTCTCCACTAATTTATTCCTAGATTATGCTCAAGAAATTTCATGTTGATTGGATGAAGTTTTGCACTTGTCAAATTATGACGTCATAATGGAGGCAACTATGACATCATCATTAACATATCTTATTCCACATGGAGAGTTCTTTACAACGAGCCATGTCTCAATTTTTTATATGCAGCGCTTTTGGAGATATAGAGGTGCAAATGTTTTCGGGTTTTCCAAGATGGCGGCCGAACCACGTGACCGATGACGTCATACTTATCATCAAAAAAAAAATTGGTTGAGGTGCACCTATGGTGAAAATTTCCTGTCAATCGGACCAACGGTTGCAGAGAAAATCATATTTATTCTGTGCGGACAAACAAACAAACAGACAGACAAACAAACT
Organism: Myxine glutinosa; assembly: GCF_964187855.1. NCBI lineage: Eukaryota > Metazoa > Chordata > Myxini > Myxiniformes > Myxinidae > Myxine > Myxine glutinosa. Next base: position 141,352,156 of record NC_136267.1, read on the forward strand.
CAAATGCGATACCCTCTCCTCAGGCGAGAGTAACTCTTCTTGCATCTCTCGGAGTGTCATCCGATTAAGATAAAATTTATTGAGCGTAATCTAGGAATACATTGGTGCGAAAAAAATAATAATGATGACGTCATCGATGATGTGGTTCGGCCGCCATATTTGACAGAAGCCTTAAAAAACACTGAAAACACATCCTGGCGAGGGTCTGCAATCTCTGATTGCTCTTTCTAGTTGGTAATGGGGTAGGAAGGACATGGGAAAAAGGAGGTAATCAAATGGCACCAACTCTCTCCATGTGGTGTACATGGATCTATTGTTCAGGACTCATGGCTAGGAGTGAAAAACGCTGTCTTACCTGGTTGTCCTGCAATGTGGCTCTAGAAAATGGAGCTTAGAACACACTGAAAAGCATGAGTTGTCGATGTTGAGATATGCAGGTGGTACTCTCTTTCAAAATGTCTGAAGCCACAGGACTGTCATACACAACTCACATGTATCACTTGAGGCAAGTACAGACATGAACGAGCACTTGCCTGATTGTGCAGTTCCCAATAAAAATCTCGGTTGGTCAAACTGAAAAGTAGTGGTTCTACGTCTATCGACACACCAAGATCCACGGGACTGGTGCTTGCCATACCTGCACCATTGTTGTTCCCAATTGCCTGGGCGGAGACTCTTTCAAACCATTCATCCCACCGCCAACTGCCTTGGGGCCAGTTCTCAATGCTTGTGATCAGTCCCATAAAACACACACGGTAATACCATCTGGTGTTGCATTGTCATGGCTCACATTCTCAGAGAAAGGCGTGCATCGGCCATCAGCTCCTGCACAATGCTGGCGAGTCCCTTCGGCATTCTTCGACAATCCGACATTCCTTTTGCACCTTACCAGTCTTGTGGAAGCAGTTCGAAGTTCCCGGGCCAGACTGCCTCTACTCGCTTGCTCTCTGCGCACAAATAACAGATGCTGCTGTTACCTGAGAATTACAGACTTTTTTTTTTATTAAAAAGGGGATTCTGGTGTGTGTGTTTGTGTGTGTGTGTGTGTGTGTGTGTGTGTGTGTGTGTGTGTGTGTGTGTGTGTGTGTGTGTGTGTGTGTGTGATGCGGTCAATACACCTTCATGAGGCATCAGATATGAAGCTTGTGTCCAAGTTTCAACAAAATCGTGTGTTTGGTTCAAGCGATAATGACTGAAGTGTTTACGGACTCACTAACTCACTCACTCACTCACTCACTGACTTCCTGAATTATAATGATGTGCGGCCATTGCTCGATCGCATAAGCGCACCGGACTAAAGTCCAGTTGAGCTAAAAAGAAAATCTTCTCTATTTCTTAAAATACATGATTTTGTCGAAAAACGGTGACTTTTTTTTTTATTAAAAAGGGGATTCTGGTGTGTGTATGTGTCTGTGTGTGTGTGTGTGTGTGTGTGTGTGTGTGTGTGTGTGTGTGTGTGTGTGTCTGTCTGTGTGTGTGTGTGTGTGTGTGTGTGTGTGTGTGTGTGTGTGTGTGTGTGTGTGTGGTAAAATGGGCGTACATTTTATTTATCATGGTAAAAGGTACATATTTCATCTATCATTCATTTTGGGGACTCAAATGGTTCGTTTCATGTAAAAATTTGATGTGACGGTCGATAAGATCTGGCGATGACGTCATGGCCGACACATTTTTGCAGTGACGTGGTACCTCTGCTTACATTCGTAGAATTTCCGCAGGTCCCTCCCTGGTAGTTAATAATAATAATTTTATTTAAAAAGCGTCTTTTGCCTATGGATGCAAGGCACTAAACGAAAGAGAGAGAAATAGTGAAAGGAAGAGGGTGCAGGGAGCAGGAGAGGGCGGTGAAAGAGCAAATGGAGGTGCTGCCTGTGAAGCACTCAATCTACAAATGTGCGGAAACTGTTAAGCCAGAAAGAATAGATAATACAAACACAGAGCCAGCTATAAACCAACTTAAATCACGGTATGGTACATCCCACATTATCGTGGGATTGTCAGAAAGAATTTTTCACACAAACAAATGTACATGCACTTATTGTATTAAACCTTCTAGAAGATGAATTTACAAATAGTCAGGGCCCTTAGGGATATTTTGGTTCAAATTCTTCCAAAAGCATCAAATTTGGCGCAGATGTTGCCCATGCCATACTCTTTCGATTTTTGACGGGCGCCAAGGGCGGTATGATCCGGGGACCATACCGGTCCATCCCGCCATGTCACCTGACCTATGACGTCATAATTAGGATATGCATCCAATCACGTGGCGTACTACAAGTGGTCAAAGTTCAAAATGAATCGATCGAAAAATGAAGGCAGGGATCCATTTTTAAGGTTTTCATAAAATCCAATATGGCCGCCAGGTCACATGACCTATGACGTCATATTTATGACATGTATACAATCATGTATACATGAACCCGGATCATGATCGCACAAAAATTAAACACAAGGATATGGCATACAATTCATAAAACATCAAAATCCGTACCTTTGTAATTAGACTGATGAACTGCATATGCCTGAAAATTAGGAAATAGACATGTAAATATTTCCTCTAATTGTCAAAAATAAGGTCAGAGTTCGAGTACCCAACCCAGAAACATAAAATGGTGAACGTCGCGTAAATCTTGACAAAAAACTCAAAAACCGACATGTTTGACTCAAAAATGACCTTTAAGATGACCTTGAGGGTTGACCTTGACCTCGAATCATCAAAATAACATCATAATTGGATTCCTCGACCTCGAAAACCCCCGAAAAGTGGTATCATACATGATTCCAACCCTTTTGGTTATTTAACTGATTTTCCTCTAATCCGGGTGGCGGCCATTTAGTATTTCGCCAATATGGGTGAAATATTCTGTTTCTGTGTCTCTTCGCCCGTCTTGGCGCCCGTCAAAAATCGAAAGAGTATGGCATGGGCAACATCTGGGCCAAATTTGGTGCTTTTGGAAGAATTTGAACCAAACGGCCCCAAAATATCCCTAAGGGCCCTGACTAAAATGAAAGCCAAAATAGGTTCGACAAACGACACCAAAATTTATTCGTGACCTGGAACATTTTTCAGTGTCAGCATTTTCATATTTAGTGACAGCACATGTAATGGTAACATCAGTGGTGTACCATATTGATGAAGTCACGCAAATTACGAGTGCAGACGATTGTGCGTGCACACGCTTAATAGCGCGTGGAACGCATGTTACTTGTCATAGGGCTATGGTTGACGTGTAATGTCCCAAAAACTCTCCAAAAATGTCCAAAAATAAGATGTTAAAGTGCGGCGTTACGCGCGCTGCTTGCGAGCAAGGAGGAAGCGGACAAGCGGTAACTTATAAGCGTCTTTATTTCAGGAGCTCACTGTAACACTGGCGCGCTCCAGGCTGCGCGCCCGGTGTATATCATGAGGCCACGCCTACCCCTCGGGCGTGGCCACCGCCCACTTGGTGCGCGGAATGATGTCACCACGCCAGTGGGCTTTTGTGTCCGCCACACGCGCCCCCCCAGAATTCCCACGCACCTGGAGGGCCAGTTTGCGGGGCAGACGAATGACCCGGCCGAAGCGCCCCCTGGCGATCGGCGGCGTCCGGGGTGCAGGGATGCCAGGTGGGATGCCCCTGGCTGCCCCTGGGATGGGTGCAGGACCGGGGGGCGGCGTGGCGGCGGGGCTGGGCGGTGCCGGGGGTCCGCCCGCAGGGGGGCGGCCCCGACGTGGGGGTGGGGCCACTGGCGGTGGATGGTCCACGTCGAGGTGGGCCGGCTTGAGGCGGTCTACCGAAACGCGGTCAGGAGTACCGCCGATGTCCAGGGTGAAGTGCTTCGCCCCGGTCTCCAGCACGCGGAAAGGCCCGTCGTACGGGGGCCGCAGTGGTGTCCGGTGGGCATCGTGGCGGACGAAGACGTACTCCCCCGTGCGAAGCTCCGGGGCGACGTGCATCGGTGGGTGCCCGTGGCATGCCGTTGGCACCGGGGCGAACCTCTGGGCGGTCTCTTGCAGAGCGGAGCGCTGCTGTGCCGCGGACCATGGTGCCGTGGAGTTGGGGAGGAACTCGCCCGGCACCCGCAGCGGTTGCCCGAAGACCAACGTGTGTGGCGGATGACACTGCCGAGCTTCGTGGCCGAACTTGGCGTGGAACCAGCACCAGGTGGTGGAGCTGGAGGAGCGCGGCTGGCTCCGCCAGGCCGGTGGAGTTGGCGGGTTTCCCCGCGGTGGCGGTTTTCGCCGCGGCGGGGGCGGGGCGTGGCGGCGGTCACGGGGTGCGTATCAGCATGCTGCGTATGCTGTATAATCTGATGCTGTGGATCAGCAGCATCAGCAGCAGCATCAGCAGCATCAGCCACGAGGGCCGTGACGGCCACGCCGACTCTCGCCCACGTGTCCGAAGCGGCGAAGTACTTGTCTGCCTCGGCCGCCAATGCTCGGGGTTCCGTTAGCCCGGTCCCGGCCAACGCGAGGCGAACCTGCGCTGGAAGTTGGCGACGGAAAAGCGCCCGGAATAGAGAACCGGGGGCTTCGTCGCCCAACAGTGACAGCATATGGTCCATTCGGACCGACGGGCGCGTGTCACCGAGCTCGGGAAGATCCAGGAGGCGGTCGGCCCGTGCGTCGTCCGTGAGGCCGAACGTGGCTAGGAGTAGCCGCTTGAGTGCCTCGTACTTGTGGCCGTCCGGTGGGTGGCGAAGGACGGACACAACTCGAGCGGCCGTGCCGGGCCCGAGGGAGGCGACGACGTGGCAATAGCGCGTGTCATCGCCGGTGAGGCGCCGAAGCTGAAATTGGGCTTCGGCCTGGACGAACCAGACTTCGGCCTGAGCCTCCCAAAATTCGGGAAGTTTGATGAAGTTGGCCATGGCAATGGCGTCGCGTGTGGAAGGATCGCTCCGGCAGATCCAACGTCGAGGGGGTCACCAGTAAAGCGCGGCGTTACGCGCGCTGCTTGCGAGCAAGGAGGAAGCGGACAAGCGGTAACTTATAAGCGTCTTTATTTCAGGAGCTCACTGTAACACTGGCGCGCTCCGGGCTGCGCGCCCGGTGTATATCATGAGGCCACGCCTACCCCTCGGGCGTGGCCACCGCCCACTTGGTGCGCGGAATGATGTCACCACGCCAGTGGGCTTTTGTGTCCGCCACAATGTCACAGATATCACTGCATTTGCTTAACACCAAACATAAACTTACACATCAGGATTTGATAGGTTTAACTTCCTGCTGACGTCATCACGTCACGTGATGTTGGCTGGTGTTGCAGAGCTTGGCATGGCTTTATCTTAACATATCTCAACTCCTGCCAGTAGGAAATGGGTCCATAAAAGCATTAAATATTAATGATCATAAAATCTATAATCATTTTTGTACATAATATTTCACATCAAGCATCCCTTGTGAAAGAAAGGACACGACTTTCATGCACAAGCACATTATTATAATACACAAGGTACTGAATGCAGGGAACTAGAACGGCACTGAGTAGAGAGCATACCTCTGCCAGGTGAACAGTTTACGTTTTGTATCCCAGAGTAGACCAGAAAATAACAATGCAGAATCACATTTAATCAAAATCACCCGTCCATAACTTTTTGACATATCCTGCTTTGCATCGTTTTTGGCCCAATCTCCCAATGGTGAAGAATCACTTAAAAAATTCAACTAGCCGGATCCGGATCCAGATCTTCACCAAAATTGAATCGATTCTTCCTTGTTACACACTCAACATCTCCACCAAGTTTCGTCTAAATCTGTCCACAACTTTTTGAGATATCCTGCTATGTATCGTTTTTGACCCTATCTCCCAATGGTAAAGAATGAGCCTGGTGTTGGCTTAGCGGTTAGGGTGCCGGCTTGGGATCCTAGGATCCGGAGCTCGAATCCCGGTCGATCGCTGAATTAACGCCAGCGGGATTGACTCAGCCTGTGATCCTTCCGAGGTCGGCAAATTGAGTACCAGCTTTCTGGGATGAACTAGAACGGTACTTGGTGGAGAGCATATCCCTGCTTGGCTGAACAGCCTACTCAGATGGACGTTAAAATTGACGTCTCGTCTGTGAGCATTAGTTGGTGGTCATCAAGGATCCCATGGTGTCCATCGCGAAAGTAGGTGATTCATCACTGGCATCATGGCCAAATTCCAAACACCTGCCCCAACTATTTAGTCGAATGCCAGGCTGGGCAGCCGGTTCGTGAAAGACTTGGGCCAAGCTCCCCACTGTCAACTCCACAAGTAGGAATAATAATAGCCGTGAAAGAATGAATGAATGAATGAATGATCGTTTTAAGGCCATTGTCCCCGCTAGAGCAGGGGTTAGCCTTGCAGGCCCCATGACAATCATGGTTCCCTGTTTGAGGCAATGTTTTTATGGCCGGATGCCCTTCCTGACGCCAACCCTTGGTCACGCTCTTACGATGCGCAGGGATACGGTGTACCTATTCTAAATCGGGGTACACACCGTGATCATTCATCCCAGCAAGCTGGTACTCAATTTGCCGACCTCGGAAGGATGAACAGGCTGAGTCAACCCCCCTGGCGTTAATTCAGCGATCGACCGGGATTCGAACCCAGGATTCGAATTCATTAAATGAAACATTTACTTGCCACTGTGACTGTATATACAGTCACGTGAAAAAGTAAGTACACCCCATGTAAAGTTTTGACTTTTTCAACATATTTCAACATACAGCTATTTGATCTTCATTTCAACAATATTAATAGATAAAGGTGATATAATATAACAAATATCATGAAACATTTCCATTTTATCGTCCATTTTATAATTTAAATAAACATAAATGCAAATTTCGCATATGGAAAAAGTAAGTACACTCCCTACATTTATCACTACTTCAAATACCTAAAATTAGAATCAGGTGCACCAGCGCAGGTGCAAATGATTAGAACATCGTCAGAGAGGATCTTGGAGGAACCCTGTGTTATTTAAACCTCAGACATTTAGTTTGGTTTGCTCTTTGTTGTTGAAGTGTGCGGCATCATCATGCCAAGATCAAAAGAGCTCTCTGAGGCCTTCAGAAAGAAGGTTATAGATGCCTACGAGTCTGGGAAGGGATTTAAAAAGGTCTCCAAACAATTTGAAATCAATCATTCGACTGCCCGGAAGATCATCTACAAGTGGAGAAGATTCCAAACAACTGCCAACTTGTTCAGGCCAGGCCGCCCCAGCAAGTTCAGCCCGAGAGCAGACCGCAAGATGCTGAAAAAAGTCTCTAAGAACCCCAAAATGTCATCATGGGACCTACAGGTAGCTCTTGCCACTGTTGATGTCAAAGTGCACGAGTCTACCATTACAAAGAGGCTGCACAAATTTGATCTACATGGGAGGTGTGCCAGGTGGAATCCTTTGCTGTCCAGAAAGAACATCAGGGCAAGACTAAAGTTTGCCAATGAACACCTCGGCAAAGACCAGCACTTCTGGAACAATGTGCTCTGGACAGATGAGTCAAAGGTAGAGCTATTTGGCCACAGTACCAGAAGACATGTTTGGCGAAAACCAAAGACAGCATTTGACCACAAGAACCTGATACCAACTGTAAAGCATGGTGGTGGAAATATTATGGCTTGGGGCAGCTTTGCTGCATCAGGGCCTGGGCAGCTCACCATCATAGAATCCACTATGAATTCTTCAATGTACCAGAGGGTGCTTGAGGATAATGTGAGGCCATCTGTCGGCAAGTTGAAGCTCAACCGAAGGTGGACCTTGCAACATGACAATGACCCTAAACATACCAGTAAATGCACCAAGGAATGGCTGAAAAGAAAGAAATGGAGGGTTCTGGAATGGCCAAGTCAAAGCCCGGATCTAAATCCCATCGATATGTTGTGGGGGGATTTGAAACGAGCTGTGCATGCAAGAAACCCCTCAAACATCGCACAGCTGAAAGAATTCTGCATGGAGGAGTGGACAAAAATTTCTCCCAGTCGATGTCAGAGACTGGTAGACAGTTATACGAAACGCCTACTTGAGGTTGTTTCTGCCAAAGGGGGCAATACCACCTATTTTGGCTTGAAATAGAAAAAGAAGAAAAACAAAAACAAAAACAACTTCTTTTTCTTAAAATAATTATTTTTGAATGTGTATCTTCTGGATGCTGATTGCTAATGTTTTTGAAAAAGATGTGAATATGGAGCTGCTGCACCCTCTGGCCTCCCTCCATAATTGCCTCCTTTCCACTTGAGCCTCCGTACATTAGGGCATCCATTTCTAATTTGGCCAAGGTACAAGTACAAGAAAGCTATTCATCACCTTGCTTTGTTTTTCAATTTATCCCATTTTTGATACACAAATTACTCACAATTCATCAAATGGTAATTCCTGTCTTTCTCTGTCCACCATAACATAATATTGTGTTTGTTATTTCCATATTTATAGCACAAAATGATGTCTTCTTTTTAGAGTTTGATCAGAGGAGTTCCCTGGAAGTTGAATGATGGTTTAAGTGCAACTGTATTCTCAAAGATGGCTTGGACGTTGCTTCCAAAATAGCATACTTAATGCAGGAGGGGTATCTTTTTATTTATTTAAAGAAAACCTGTTTTACAAAAACAAAAGAAGAGCTTGGTTATGATGGAGACACAGAAATCTACCCACAGACCAGGTATATTTAATAATGATCCTGCGATACATGCCTAGTATAAAAGATTCAGTCTTACTGATTAAATATCTGCACAACGTCTGTTGTTGATCATCCAAGTGGTGGCTGCTTGCTGCCCCTGTTGGGTATTCCTATTTTCATGCTTCTCTCCTGTGTCTGTTTCTTTCTTTCTCGCCCTCTCTCCCTCCATCCTAGCCATTACGTAATGGCATGCGACCAGGCTCTTTCTCAATAATGCATTCAGCGATAGTGCTGAAAAGATGCCGTAGGAGATGCAGGCTTTATTGCTAACCTCAAACCTCCTTCGAATTGCTTTCACCAGGAGGATTTCCCTTACCTTGTGATGTCAGGGATGATAACAATCAGGGTGCTCATGATTGATATTGATGGTAATGTTCAAGGTCATTTCTGATGATCTCATGATGCCTTTTCGCAAACACGACACTGCTTTGTGGTAGCAGTTGTCGCAATGTAAAGACTTGATCAAATGGTAAAATGCACAACTATACTGACACACCGTCGTTGTTGGTAGATGTTTACAACATAGGAGTTCAACACTGAGCACACGTCTCCACATCAGGAAAACAGCTCAACTTTTTGGGTAGCAGTATATAGCTTGATGTTCTGGCAACTGCGACATGTGGTCAGTTTATGATTGCTGAAGGAGTCAGATCTAACTATAAAAATGTGATTGTGGTTGTTGTTGTTGTATAGCCCAGGACAGTTCTCTTGAACAAGCCCACGGCATGGAAACAGCCTATCGATCTCCCAGGAACGACCCAGAAATCCCCCACATCCAGAATGGTGTACGCCTACCTTCATAAAGTCAGGGCCACAGCAGAGAGAGAGAGAGAGAGAGAGAGAGAGAGAGAGAGAGAGAGAGAGAGAGAGAGAGAGAGAGAGAGAAAGAGACAAGAGGGAAAGGGCCGGTCCATGGGGACCGATGCACACTGACTGTGACCGTGCTGCTCTGGCAAATCCGGGCAGCAGCGAAGAATGGGGAAAATTTGGCCCCCAACTTGCGTTGAGGGGCACAATCACCTTGAAGGGGCATCCCCGATAGTTGTGATTCTGGGAAGGCGGTATTCTGTCCTTCGCAGAGGGTATTAGGCTGTTGCGCTGTCCGAATTAATTTGTACTGCAATTGCTTATTTATTTATGTAGCTCCTTTCACAATGAGATGAATCAAGGCACTTTAGAGGAGAAAAGAAAATGAAGAGAAGACCACAAAGTGGACATAAAAGAAAAAGCTAAGCTTGAATAATTTGGATTTAAAAACTGAGATGGAAGATGCAGACCGAATCTTTTCCGAGACAATTCCAGAGCTTGGGAACATAATATGAGAAAGTGCGTTGGCGAAAATTTTCAATCGCTGGGAAAGCAATTCGTAGTGAGACGTTTGAGGTCGGAGGAACACAACTACAATGGTATCTTTATA
>NC_136267.1:141364695-141407195 GCF_964187855.1 Myxine glutinosa
TCGCTTTTTCTTTTCCGTTAAGATATATTACTTTTCCGTTTTGGTGCCAGTCGTCACAAAAAAGTCAACAATGTGTGGAGAGGGGCAGAGCTTCGTTCGAAATTGCCGAAAGATATTTCTTTGCCCCAATTTCATTCATCTAAAGGTAATCCTGTTTGAGCACACCATTCATTCCATATTACTATAATTCACCAAATGTCCGTCCGTCTGTCCGTTTGTCCGTCCGTCCGTTCGCAGGTACCGTAAAAACGGCTGAACCAATCGCAACGATATTTTGGGTGGGTAATCCTGGGACCCCCTGGAATAAAATAGGCTATATTGTTTTTCCAATTTTAGCTTTGGTCTCCAGCATTTTAAGGTTTGGACTCCCGCATAACATTATTTTCCTGGGTACCGCACAAACGGCTGCACCGATCGCAACCTGATGAATGAAAACACACAGTTAAAAATAATTACCTCGGACAAAGACCTTTTAGAAGGACATTGGTTGAATACCTGCTTGAGAGAATGCCAACCCCCTCCCCGCCATCACGATCGTCTCTCCAACTCACAATCCCATGAGATATGCGGAAAGGACGACCCAAAACCAATTATCTTCTTTTTGGTTCGTATATAAACATCATTAAAAGTAAATAATGACATTGGCCAAAGTTCAAACGATGGGAGTTTAATCTCTACATGACAGAATTCCACATAGCTATTTTGGTGGTGTATAAGCTAACAGATCACTGTCTCCATTGATCTTGCCAAGGCCGTAACATCTATCGGATCAAAATCCTTTTAACTGTTGACTTGGTAGTTCTTACAATGAAGGAAACATGAACAATGTTGTTAAAAGTTTATTTTTTACATTAATTCTATTTAATTTGTGATTGGAGTTATGCTGTTTGGAATGAAAAAAGAGATATCGAGTTCAAGTGAATGACGAAATGCCATGATGGTTTCTACTTTCGAAACGTGAAATTCACGGGTCACCATGTGCAGATTCGCCACGGTCCCACGATCGATGTTTCCATATGTGAGCGTACCCGTTTGTTTGCGTACGGGTACGTTTTTCATGGAAGTCCTTCACGAACTTGCTGTCCATGTCTGACGTGCGACTGAAGGTGCTACAGGAATGTGGAATTTATTGGTTTCATGCTTTCGCATTCGCCATTTCTGCATTGCCTGTTTGCTTCCTGCCTCCCACCTGTGCGTAGGACGGGTACCTCACTAGTCGATGTAATTCACGTGTAAAATAAATAAATAAACACAGACGGGAGATTGCCGAGAGATATTTTTTCAATCGGCAAAATGTATTCCAACAGCCGTTTTGAATGTGTTGACTGTTATGTGGGCACGGGGAAGGAGAGAGGAGAATGAAAGAGGGCAATGAGAGAGGGAAAGGAGAGAGGAAAAGGAGATGAGGGAACGTTCCCAGGACTTCGTTTTTTATATTATTTCTTCGTAAAAGTACAGCGACTGACGACTGAATTTCGGGATCGAACCGAAGTCTCATTATAGTTTTCCATGTTCCTGGGGTGCATATACAAAGTTTGTTTAAAGCGAGTCAACTCTTTTCCAACCATGGAATGAAACAATACAGTTCTTCAAAAATGTACATAATAATGTAAACTAACTATGGAATACAATATTTATTAATAACGTTTGGTTTTAATCTATTTTTACTTTGTAAAGCGAAAAGTTTTCCATACATTCAAGTTTCAAAATTAAGAAGAATCATGGCTCCATTGGCCTACGATCGGCCTGTGATGTGCATGACAATACTGAATCAACACGTCTTCGATCATAAATTACTTTTTGAAGAAACAAAGGTACATTTTGATTACAACTCAAGCAAAGGAAACTGCCTGTTTCGTTTGGAGCGATTATACATTAGCATATATTTAACGAAAAGGTGATGAACCCCCTTCCTACCCCCCCCCCCCGCCCTACCTCCTCCTCCCCTATAATGAGACTTCGGTTTTATAATAAAGCAAAAGTTATTTAAAACCTCTGAGGGTTGTTACGTTGCCTGGAACGTTCCTTATTCAAAATAATCTGGACACGAGGGCCGTTCCAGGATATTCAAAGCTTATAATTTATCATCGAAAATCTGAAGGGGGGTGCGCAACTTGGACCTTGGATCCGCCAGTGAATTGGAGTTCATTTGTGGTAATATTCTCGGAGATGGTTTTTAAAATCTCAATGAGATTCTTCTTCATCAATCCTGTTGCTCCAATTTATCACTGGTACGATTTTGATGCTCTTCAGCTTCCAAGATCTCTTGACTTCATTTTTGAGGTCCTGGTATTTGGTCATTTTATTGATTTCTGCATTGTTTCGGACAAAATCGCTGGGTACTGATACACTACATGACCAAAAGTATGTGGACACCCGAACATTGAACATCTCATCCCAAAATCATGGGCATTAATATGGAGTTGCCCCCCCCCCCCACGCCGCACCCCCCCCCCCCCACCCCCCCCTTCCCACCCCCCCCTTCCCACCCATTGCTGCTATAACAGCCTCCACTCTTCTGGGAAGGCTTTCCACTTGATGTGGGAACATTGCTGCAGGTATTTGTTTCCATTCAGCCACAGGAGCATTAGTGAGGTCGGGCACTGATGTTGGGCGATTAGGCCTGGCTCGTAGTCGGCGTTCCAATTCATCCCAAAGGTGTTCGATGGGGTTGAGGTCAGGGCTCTGTGCAGGCCAGTCAAGTTATTCCACACTGATCTCGACAAACCATTTTTGTATTGACCTCACTTTGTGCACAGGGCCATCGTCATGCTGAAACAGGAAAGGGCCTTCCCCAAACTGTTGCCACAAAGTTGGAAGTACACAATCGTCTAGAATGTCATTGTGTGCTGTGGCGTTAGGATTTCCTTTCAATGGAACTAAGGGGGCAAGCCCGAACCATTTAAAACAGCCCCAGACCATTATTCCTCCTACACCAAACTTTACAGTTGGCACTATGCATTCAGGCAGGTAGCGTTCTCCTGGCATCCGCCAAACCCAGATATGTCCGTCGGACTGCCAGGTGGTGAAGCGCGATTCATCACTCCAGAAAACGCGTTTCCACTGCTCCAGAGTCCAATGGCGGACGCTTGGCATTGTGCATGATGATCATAGGCTTGTGTGCCGCTGCTCGGCCATGGAACCCCATTTAATGAAGCTCCCGACGAACAGTTGTTGTGCTGACGTTGCTTTCAGAGGCCGTTTGGAACTCGGAAGTGAGTGTTGCAACCAAGGACAGACGATTTTTACGCACTACGCGCTTCATCACTCGGCGGTCCCGTTCTGTGAGCTTGACCGGGGCAGCTCTAGCAGGGCAGACATTTGTCGAACTGACTTGTTGGAAAGGTGGCATCCTATGTCTGTGCCACGTTGAAAGTCACGGAGCTCTTCAGTTTGGCCAATTCTACTGCCAATGTTTGTCTATGGAGATTGCATGATTGTGTGCTTGATTATATATACCTGTCAGCAATGTGAGTGGCTGAAATAGCCCAATCCACTAATTAGAACGGGTGTCCGCATACTTTGGTCATGTAGTGTATCTCAATCCTCAATGCTGTATTTTCCTTTTTGTTCCCGAGTACAATGTCCAGACGCAATGCTTTGTTTTCTATGTTCACGCTCGATGGAATCAGGTCGTATGTGAGCATGACGTCCTCATTTTCAATGATTGCCCTTGGTTCGTGTTTCCATGAGTTTCCTGAAACTGGGATGTTCAAATTTTCGCAGATATTCCAATGAATCGCTTTGCATATTTGTTGTGGCGTTGTGTGTAAAGTTATTCTGAAAATAGTTTTTTGCATCCCGAGAGCAGGTGACTAGTACTTTCTGTTTCTGCCTTGCAGAATGTACACATGTCCGTCTGCCTTACCCCAGCCATCTTTTTTAATCCATTGGTGCAGTGTCCTTGATCGTGGGTTTTAGTGTGTGTGTGTGTGTGTGTGTGTGTGTGTGTGTGTGTGTGTGTGTGTGTGTGTGTGTGTGTGTGTGTGTGTGTGTGTGTGTGTGTGTGTGTGTGTGTGTGTGTGAGCTCTATTACGAGCCTTAGCCCATGCATAAAAAAAACCATGATAGTCAGATACAGTCTCTATTAATGAACTCAATAAAGGATAAAATAATATTAAATCTAAAGAGTTCATAGAACACTTTAACCCGCGCAGACTTGAGGAAAAGGACATGGGAAGGGTCTTTTCGACTCTTGCTTTGCGTTTCCGAGCACAATATGTATTTCCTGCGAGCCGCAATTTGGTATGAATCTCGATATTGCCCAACGCTGAGAGCACGAGCGGCAAATTTGATTGGTCGAGATGGTAATATTATCTTCAACTACTCGCAAACTGCAGGTTTTTGGAAGTTCCAACAAGGCAATTTGTGTTCTAATGTTGAAATATAGAATTCAATTGAAATAAAATAAGAGTTTTATAAAGCATTCCTTGGCACACCTGAGCTCCTCACCACATACAAGGCTTTCATCTGCAGCTCAATGGAATACTACTCTCCCCTCTGGGCTGGTGCTCCTGCCTCACACATAGCGCGTCTCACGCTGTTGAAACCAAAGCGTTCAGAATCATTGGAATCTCCCGCGATGAAGCTATCTCCGAGGGCCTTTCACTTACTCACCGCAGGCAGGTTCGTGGTCTTTCCGTCTTCTACCGACTCCTCTCCGGCCTTACTCCCCCAGATCTCTCTGGGCTCTGTCCCCCAAATATTCCTACAGGTCGCACAAGATCTGCCTGCAACCCTCTTATGGTTAAACTGCCAAAATCAAGACTCTCTGCTCACCTTCACTCCTTCATTCCTCTTTTCTCCTGCCTCTGGAACAAACTCCCTCACTCCCTTCAATCCCACTCCTCCCTCCAGGTCTTTAAAACACCTGTTCACCACCATCTCTTATCTTCCCCCATCCAAAACCATGATATTTTCGACCCCCGCTAATTTCATCCCAAATCCACTTTTTTGAAATACCAATTTCTTTCCTGGAAGTGCTTGGTGTCCTTGTGTTTTATACTTCTCCCACCCCCCCCCCCCCCCTTCCCACGCCTCCTCCCTCCAAGCCCTCTCCCTCCCCACACATCTCCCGATGTCCCTGCTCTCAAATGTTGTGTTTGTGTGCTTTCCCTTCTCTCCCCATCTTGTCTACCGCTCCCTCTTTTTATATATTTTGTTTGTCTGTTTGATTTTTTTTTTGTGATAAATGTTAGCTCTTTCACGAGCCTCGATTCTGTATACAAAAAAAAAAAAAAACAGTAGAAAAAGCACAAAACAAACTTTTTTTGGAAGTTTACCGCCGTTGATGCACCATCTTTTACACCACCTTGTTTAACAATAATTAATATTGCCTGTAGTTTGTGTTCTTTATGGCATATGAAGTTTCCTGTTTGCAATGACTTTATCAATTTGTTTGACCGCCAGACAGCAGAGAGACGGAAACAATTGTTTTTCACCTCTGCGCATGAGCACTCGGGCTAAGATTCCGTACAATTTGCCAAAATGCAGAGATAAAGTACTGCTAAAGTGCAGGTTCGAGTTCCGATTCATATTCCGATTCGTGTTCTACGGTGTTCAGAGTATAAAACGCAATTTAAATTAAGTAGTTCTTCGATCATACACTGATATCTGAAGACAGACGGAGTGAATCAATTACTTAACCCTGCTTTCCACTTTCCACGTGGGGTCATAAGAATATACCTGGTAAGACGGATCCTGCATGTTACAGTCACCTGGCCCACGTTGTTTATCAGTCAAATGTATCATTATATAAAAGCAGGCGCTCCAGAAAGCTTCCTCTGTTATTTGATAGCGTCACCAAAGATGCACAGCAAGAAAACGAGTCAGGCCAGTTTGATTGCATATGGAGGTGTTTGCTATTGGTTTATTGGTTGCTTTTCAGCGGCCATTTGGTTTGGCTTGAAAATACAAGGTGTCACCGAGTTAGACATGACAAAACGACATATGTACAGTGCATCCAACGCATCGTTGTGTTCCAATTAATTATTTAATATTTCACACATCTGCGTCGTTAACGTCTTTTTTATGTAATAATTAAATCAATTGGAATAAGCACCATTTACATACAATCTGACATTGTTTCCACGAAATTGTACTTTTAATCACCACTGCACATCCATTTTTCCCTTTGAACCAAGTATTTGTATCATATTCAATTGATCAAGCGTCCTCCTACTGTTAATATGCAATTGGTCACTGCAGGCTTTGACACCAATACAAATTTTAATGATGGGACCATGGTATCAAAACCTCCATATATCGAATAAACAGTTCCATATGGCATTATAACATTTAAATTGTATTAGATGTGGCAATAAATTCGAATTCTTAATCCGAGCTCGCCAACTCGATGACAGAAGACACCATTTGCATTTTTGCCGTCTTCATCCCTACCTCGTTTAGAATCCTGTGCGGGTCCAGGTCACTAGCCCGTTTGCACAGCAGGAGACAGGGTTTTGTAATCGTGTGTGTGTGTGTGTGTGTGTGTGTGTGTGTGTCTGTGCGGGCCATAACTTTTTTTTACCATTTCAGCTATTGTCATCAAATTTTCACCAAAGCTTTACTATGATAATATGGAGAAGGAAAATTAATAATTATTTCAAAAGGTCAAAGGTCAGCATCACTAAAATCATCAATTTTCATCCAATTGACCTGAAATTTCAATCTACCATTTGAGTTTCGTCATCACATTTTCAACACAGCTTTATTATGAGAATATGGAGAAGGCAAATTAATAACTTGGTCAAAAGGTCAAAGGTGAGCATCACATAAAATTGTCAATTTTCATCCAATTGACCTGACATTTTAAGAATTTGCATATTGAGTCACTGAATTGGTTCACCAATCAAAAGCTAGAAGCTGATTGCTTTTTGGGGGGATCAAAAGGTCAAAGGTCAAGTTTACATAAAATCGTCAATTTCCCTCCAATTGACCTGAAACTTATAAGAATTTGCAGGTCACAGTATTGTTTCACCAATCAAAAGTTAAAAGTTGATTATTTTGTTTAAATCTAAAGCTCAAAGGTCAAGGCTGCATAAAATCATCAATTTATTTTACTTTATTTTTTTTACCGTTTTCGTTATTTTGAGTATACAGAAGAAGAGGAAGAAGAAAAAGAAGGCGTCTGAATACAAACGGACACAGACGAGCTTTGCATTTTCAGATGCTTTCTAGTTTAAATTGTATCAGATGTGGCAATAAATGTGAATTTTTACTCCCAGCTCGCCGGCTCGATGACAG
The DNA here is from genome assembly GCF_964187855.1 of Myxine glutinosa. Taxonomy (NCBI): domain Eukaryota; kingdom Metazoa; phylum Chordata; class Myxini; order Myxiniformes; family Myxinidae; genus Myxine; species Myxine glutinosa. Next base: position 141,371,941 of record NC_136267.1, read on the forward strand.
AAGACACCATTTGCATTTTTGCTACCCCCATCCCTACCCTGTATAGAATCCAATGCGGGCACGGGCCATTTAAATTGCTATTGTTCATAATAAAGTCTATGCAGCGAGGCCAACCACCACCACTTTGACAGCCCCAATTATCCCCACTTGCGAGGAAACGTTTTTCACCCAAATATTTCAAGAACCTGCCTGATGTCCTTGCCTAACATACGACTGAGGTGGCAGGAATTAGGAATTTAAAACTTCTTCAGGATGCCGGCGATAATTTGCCTACTCTTCGAAAAAGACACCGTGGGAATTCGAACGTCCGCCGTGGGAATTCGAAATTGAATCGATTCTTCCTTGTCACGCACACAACCTGTCCAACAAGTTTTGTCCAAATCCATCCATAACTTTTTGAGATATCCTGATATGTATCGTTTTTGGCCCTATCTCCCAATGGTGAAGAATCACTTAAAAAATTAAATAATTCTCATATCCCAATCCATATTCATATCTTCACCAAAATTGAGTCGAGTCTTCCTTGTTACACACACAAACTGTCCACCAAGTTTCGTCCAAATCCATCCATAACTTTTTGAGATATCCTGAGTGTATCGCTTTTGGCCCTATCTCCCAATAGTGAAGAATCACAAACAATTCTAGTAGCCGGATCCGAATCCGGATATTCACTAAAATCTAATCATTTCGTCCTTGTCACATGCGCTACATCTCTGCTAAATTTCGTCCGAATCCGTCAACAACTTTTTGAGATATTTTGTTCACAAAGGACAGACAGACAGACAAACAGACAGGGGTGAAAACATAACCTCCATCCACCTTCGGTGGCGGAGGTAACAACATAGAGGGGGAAACACACCAATAGCAGTGTTGAGAAAAGATCTTGGCTGTCTTGAAGATCTGGAGGGAATAATTGGATTGATGAATATGTTGAAGTTGGTTCCAATGGCGGGGGGAAAAAAGGGGGGGAATGAATGAGTGGAAGCGAGCATGATTCTGGATCTTGGGAGTTTCACAGGATGGGGATTGATGGTGAACCGTTGGGTTTTCGGAGGGTTTTTTCGAAGTTTTTTTGGGGGGAGGAGGGGAGTTTCAACGTTGCCTCGACGTACAACACCGATGGGCAAGAGGCTGGCAAGATTTCCGGCATTTTTGTTCGAACGTAATTGATATACATATAAATATGGCGTCAAGGCAGGAAAAACTCAGAGAGCACGGGCATCCCTGCGCAAAGTCTCCTTAAAAGGCAAGTGACGTCACAAGCCGGGGGGACACGGTGGGCGTGGCAAGTAAAAAGACACCCCGCGGTCTTGTTAGCGCAATTCACTCTCAGGTTTACAGAGAGGTGGATAGACAGTCGAAAGATAAATACACCAGTTATGCGCTTTAATTATACAACTTACAGAATAGAGAAGGGGGAAAAGAATGAATAGATGGGGTAGGCAAGTGAGCGGCAGCATTTTAAATCTTGTAGCCGGGCACGGAAAACGATAGACGTACATCGGACAAAGGGGGACTGTCGTTGGTACAAACAGGCAGACATCGATGCGCAGGGGGCTTTGCACAGCAGATTCGATGGGATCGCGCGGCGCGTGTCTGTCGCTCCTCGCGATGCTGCGTCCGGGTTCGTGCGAACCGAGCGAACAGACCCCTCCACCGAACTCCACACTGAGCAGCTACACCCTGTTTACCTGCGGCTTCCCCAGCAGGGCCGCGGCGGAGGGCGAGGGCGCGGGAGCGTTGACCGAGCGGGTCGTCATCAACGTCTCCGGCCTGAGGTTCGAGACCCAGCTGAAGACCCTCGCGCAAGTTCCGAACTCGCTGCTCGGAGACCCGGAGCGTCGAGCGCGCTATTTCGACCCTCTGCGCAACGAGTACTTCTTCGACCGTAACCGCGACAGTTTTGGGGCCATCTTGTACTACTACCAATCGGGCGGTACTCTGGTGCGACCGTCGTACGTACCTTTCAACATCTTCGCGGAGGAGTTGAAATTTTATGAACTCAGCGAGGCTGTCGTCATCAAATTGAGCGAAGACGAGGGGCATGGACCCGAGAAGGAACGACCATTACCCACACACGATATCCAGAGGCAGGTATGGCTCCTGTTTGAGTACCCAGAGAGTTCGTGCACGGCACGGACGCTCGCCATCATTTCGATAATCATCATCCTGACGTCCGTGGTCATTTTCTGCCTGGAGACCATTCCAGAGGACAGACCTGAGGTCACGAAGGACATCATCAACAGCACTGAGGTCCCCAGCTCGGCCGAAGAGTCAACGGACCCGTTATTCATCGTCGAGACCATTTGCATCATCTGGTTCGCCTTCGAGCTCCTCGTGCGCTTCTTTGCGTGTCCCAGCAAGCCTGGATTCTTGAAGAATCCCATGAACCTCATCGACATTGTGGCCATTCTGCCATTTCTCATCACTCCATTCACGAAGCATTCTGAGAACCTGGAGCAGCAGACGATGTCCCTCGCCATCCTGCGTGTGATCCGCCTGGTCCGGGTCTTCAGGATATTCAAGCTCTCCCGCCATTCCAAGGGTCTCCGAATCCTTGGGCAGACCCTGAATGCCAGCATGCGTGAGCTGGGTCTGCTGATGTTCTTTCTTTTCATTGGAGTGATCATCTTCTCAAGCGCCGTATACTACGCCGAGGCCGATGACCTCGACACCAAGTTCCGCAGCATTCCACACGCCTTCTGGTGGGCCGTGGTCACCATGACCACGGTAGGATATGGAGACATGGCGCCGGAGACCTTGGGAGGACGAATCGTAGGGTCTCTCTGCGCAATTTCGGGTGTACTAACGGTGGCGCTCCCAGTGCCCGTCATCGTGTCCAATTTCAACTATTTCTACCGCCTCGAGATGGAAAGCCAGGCCACGGCACCCAAATATCCTTCCGATGAAGACACCTCATCCAAGGACGACGTAACAGACATGGTACCGGGAAAATCAAATGTTTGCAAGGGTGACATAGACAGTGGTGCGCCGAGCACGCTGGAACTCCGGCCAGTGACTGCCAGCATGACAAGCATCCAGACCGAGGTATAATCATGGGAGCATTACCTGCTAGAATTATTACCTGGTAGAAATATTACCCGGTAGAACCTGGAGTATTACTTGGTCCTAGTTGGTTTACAAAGACCGTACACTCATGTCCTTCCGAAGACCTTCATGATTATCGGAGTCATGATAGATAGTACAAATCGCAACATCATCACCAATCATTTCCTTGATCCTAACCACGAGCCAAGGAGCAAAGAGCGAGCAAGATGTAAATAATTTGAGCACCAAAAGTACAAGAAGATATTCCAAACAATGATGGGAGGACATTCGCTTCCAAACGTGGCATTTGTTTCAATATCAAGCCCCAATCCTGACCACTCATGTTCATGCTTGCACGAGCTCCTCACTCGTGCGATCATCAAAAGGGGCCCCAGGACTGGCCTGAAAGCATTACCCATAATTCCGTGGGGGCAATATCTATAGATGTCGACTTGATGGACGTTTCCAAGTCGACTCGATTTATCTGATCGACTAAATGTATTTTAAACTTGAACACGTATTATTTTATCCTTATTATATATATTAATTTATTCCTTTTGTTGTTTCAACTCAAGCGCGGAGGTAAAAATATAACTGATAGAATATGTATGTGCACCTGCATACACGTTTATATTAGGTGCACATACTGTATACATGTCCATGCGTACGTACTCTCATATGTATATATTATTGCGCGCGTGTTGTTTTGATTGCACGTGATGTTACAGTTTTACGCCGCGTGACGCCATCTATTTATTACGTACGCACAGCTGATACATTAAGGTAATTATAACTGAGAACAGGAAGACAAGGGAAGGATTATGGGAGGGTTGGGGATCAGTGTTGGAAGTAGTAAGTAGGGGTGGGCGGGGTAAGTTTGGGGTGCACTGTGAATGGCTGCAGGGAGGAGGGGTTGGAAACTCTACTATATTTGCGTACGTAATAAAATTAACAAGTGGCCCCCTTTTGCTATGCACAGCGATTTAACCAGAAGTTGTTTGCTGTTATTCTTTCTTGTATGAACTCTTTCCAGTTCATAGATTTATTTATTTTTCTCTTAAAATTGCCTTATTACAAAAATGCATGTTCTATGCACTTCCGGCAAAAGGAAAAGTCGATAAAACTTCCAGTGTGTATTATACAAACGCAAAATGTGCCTTTTGCATCTATTTAAGTTGGGATAGCTGTTTGGTATTCCAGCATGAAAAACGCATCCACGAACGCTATACTTATTATAATGACAAAATAATGTACAAAAGTTTGAGCGAAAGGACGCGCTGTGCCTGCAATGGCATGGACTCCGCTGATTCCTATTGAAAATCACTGAGGGTCTTTTCCTGCCAATATTCCTTAACTGCAATGCCAGTGTAATGATACACATCTCACCTTTATATTCCATGTTCCTTCAACTATGCACTGTTTATAATATCCTTTTCATTGTGTGTGAATCAAGTTGATTTCAATATTTGAATGCTCCATTGTTTGTTGGCCTTTTTTTTTAAAGAGCCTTCTATATACCCAAAGGATAACATTATGTAGGCCAATAGATGTTTTCCTTTCAGATTTTTATTATTTCCGACTTGAAATGTATTGAAGAAGTTTTTATATTTTTATTTATTTGTAATATTCCTTTCATCTTTGAATAACTCTGTGTCACTTTGTAAGAACACGTCGCTCTGTTCTGCGGAGGGCATCATCCCACCGGAGACGTGATCGGCCATCTTGGATGATGAACGCGTACCGCTTGATTATTTGCAACCGAACAATTTTGCAGTGATCGATTTGCTGCATGGATCCATGGATAATTCGAAAGAGGTGCGTGCTGATTGGCAAGACTCCGCCACAAAATAAATGCCTCGAGATGGTTCATATGGTCTGAAAGACCTCCGAGACACCCACACCTCTTCCCCAGTATTCCCATATTAAGTGGATGTTTCTGTTTAAAAAAAAAACAACGTTTCACACTACAGCATTGTTCAGTACATACATTTAAAATTGTTATAAGCACATCGACATAAATTGTTGTTATGGAGTAAGTTGGCCACATCAGCTTAATCTCCTGAACCCAAAACATACAAATCACTGCTCATGAAGCCATTGCCGACTTTTGAGGGTCTGTGCTATAAAAGTGTCCATTAAAGATACTCAGATGCTTGGTTGCTGGTTTTGTTCAATTGATGACGACAAATGAGAAATCATCTAATGTTCCACCAAATTTGATCTTTGTTACTTTCACTTAAAAAAAAAAATAGGGGCAATACCCCTGGCGCTCACCTGGTAGAATAAAGCAGTATACCACACTGACTAAAGGTATTTTAAATACTATCACAGTATTTTAAACCAATTTCAATGGTTGCTAGAAGACAGGGCAGCATGTACAATCATACAAACGTAATCATAAGACGTTAAACAACAACAACAAAAAAATACCTATTTTGGGGGGCAACTCCCCCACCCCATATACATCCTCAGGCCCCATTTTTTCTAATGCCTTGAACAAAGGTTGGTACATCACGGGTGATGAAGGTTGTGGTCAAGTTTCATCAGAATTGCATGTGTAGTTTATAAGAATAAAGCAAATACCTGTTTTGGGGGGCAACCACCCCCCCCCCCGTCTCCCCAAACACTCCCTTAGGGCCCGGTTTTTTAAAATGCCATGACCAAACTTTGGTACAACACGGGTGATTAAGGTTGTGATCAAATTTCATCAGAATTGCTTGTGTAGTTTCAGAGAAGAAGGCAAATACCTATTTGAGGGTGTCAAACCTGGACCCACTTTCATCCCCAGTAGACCCCCTTAGATCCTGACATTTTTAATGCCGTGAACAAACTTGAGTCACAACATACCAAACATAATTTGTGCCAGGTTTCGTCACAATCCCATCAGTGGTTTCGGAGAAGAAGTTGCAAGTGTTTACGGACTGACGATGCGCCATTGCATAAGCTCCCCAGAACTACGTTCCAGGTGAGCTAAAAAAAAAAAACCACTAAGTGTAATCGAATTTGCACACAGCATTCCATTAACCGCACATTTGATCAAATTTGCCACTAGTGGTTCTTTTCCATCCACATGGATGATTACAGAGAGGGCAACTGGCATAATGACCTCTTTACATTTGATGCATTTTTAATCATCAGAAATATCAACTATTATCAAACAGTATAACACCACTCAAAGGCTTATTAGGTTCTAAAGAGACCTTGAGGTCTTAAACAACTTGCATCCATGAAGGATGGCGATGCAGAACCCATCCTGGATAGCCATCCTGGCTATCTCTAGAACCGTAGTTTAAGTTAAGTCTGATCCTGTCTGAGATATAGCCAATGTTATGGTTGCTCATCATAGCCAAAGATGGCTGCTCACACGTGACATGCAAACACTTGAGAGGGTGAATTGGTTTCTACTGTGCAAGACCACAGTATAAACAAATATGGCTTGCCCTTTCTTGGGCAAACCACATTTCAAAGTTGGCCTCCAAAGCCAGTTGCCGACTGGGCATTCTCAGTTTGTGCAAAATCCTTCTTTGCCATGCCTGAACTCCTATACACCTACAAGGCCTTAATCTGCAGCTTGATGGAGTATTGTTCTCCCCTTTGGGCTGGCACTCCTGTCTCACACCATGCTCAGCTTGACGCCATGGAAACCAAGGCCTTCAGGATCATTGGAATGTCCCACGATGAAGCTTCTTCTACAGGTTTATCATTTTGCCATTGCAGACTGGTCGGTGGTCTCTCCGTCTTCTACTGCCTCCTTTTTGGTCTTGCACCCTCTGCACTCTCCGTGCTTTGTCCTCTCCAGGTTTCTGCAGAGCGTACGCATTCCACCAGCAATCTCCTTCTAGTGAAACTCCCAAAAATATTCCCTGTTTTTCCTTCCTGAAAATTTGCTTCTGCATCCATCTTATTAACCCCCTGCATTCTCCCTACCACTCCTCCCAATCGCAAGTGCATCTTTGTGCATCGTTGTATATTTTAGCCGTTGACCCTGCTGTTGGCATTTCCCCCCTTCTCTTTCTCCTGTTCCTTTTGCTCTGTTGCATCCTCATCTGTTCTGTGTTCCACCTCTTCCGCGAGCCTCGACTCTGTACAAAAAAAACGACTGTGTGCACAGCAAGCACACTGAGCTTGCAAGCAATGTATAACCCTGGTGTCAAGAGACTTCCAAGAAGACCAGACCATGACTTATATCTGCAGTTTAGGCAGGAATTTGTATTTGTTCAGGATTACACCTGTGATAACCTTCTGAACTCTTCCGAATCCTGAAAGACACTTTTGGATCTTTGACATCCATCAACTAATTCTAGCAGACAAGACACCAACCTTAAAGTTTATCTGGATCAAACCCATCAAAGACATATCAATGGCAACAATGCTACCAACTTAGCTTATACTGTTTATTCAATTATATCAGTATTACATCCTCCATATATATAAGCCCTGTGTATTTATTTATCTGTCACACAGGAAGTGACCTCACGTTGAAGGAAGTGACTTCGCTTTCGTCACTGAAAGGGAGCACATGCAATGTCAGTGTTAGCGCCATTCGCCATTTTGTTTCCACTCGGGAAAGGTGAATTTATGCCGTCCAAAACTTTTACGATACGCATCTGAATTTGGGTTGATTGCATGACCATTCCTGTTGTTTTCACAACTGAGAGGTGAGATGTTCGTCATTTTTATTTGCAGTAAAATATATACGGATGAGTAATCTCACTGTCATTTAAAATTCCATTCTCACTTTGATAATAAATATTTTTTCTAAAATGATCATACTTTACTTTGTTGGCCCCACTAGTTTGAAATATAAGACAGTGATTAAGCTGTCATAATGCAGTACTGTTATGCAATTCCTAAATTATAATCTGTGAAACCTCAGTAAGCACAACAACGTTTCGCTCATGCATCCCATCCCAGCTGCGGCTATCCTATCTATCCCCGAAGGCCTGGTAAACTGAATCCGATGGAGAGGCAATTTTGATAAAGCAACTTGCTCTCTCAACATGAAAAACTAGAGGGCAACTTTAGTTCATTCCATAAGGCTCACACCAAGTGTACGCTGAGGCTTGCCGGGAAACACTAACTTGCAACCCTCAAGGCTAAACTCTCGAAGCAGTGTCCACCCTCCAAGCCATGACGCCACCTTGACAAGTCCGTCTAGTGTATCCTCCCACTCAATCCCGTCCATTCCCTCAAATAATGTTATTGCAGACTCTGCTCAAGATAAGGCAGGATATTTAAACTCTGCCCTTGCCTCCAAATCTTATGTCCCCATCTTGCCCCCTTGTATCCACTGTCTACGGGACTCTGTGTCCTTTTTGCCTGAGAAGGTACAGAATGTTCTGTTCGCCATAATTCCAGATGGTATTCGTGCCCATGCTCTCATATCCCGTTCTGCCATTCTTGCTCCACCATAGTTTCCTCTATTCAGTCTGTCCTCCCCTTTGGCCACCTCCCATCGGCCGATAAGTCAGTAAACATCACTACCATCAACAAGAAGTGCACAAACAAATCCCATCAACTTCAGATAAGTGAGCTTACTTCCAATTCCAAGCAAAGTCATGTAATCCATCATTCCTGCTGATGTCAAGTCTTTCCTCTTTTCAAACGGCCTGATTTATGACCGTCAGCTTGGGTTCCATCCCGGCCACTCAGCCCTGGACATGCTGCTGCTCCTCGCTCACTAATTGTTGGAGGTCGTAAATCTCACTCAAGAGGACAGGATCATCTCCTTGGCATCTCGGGCATTCCACATAGTCTGGCATCCTGGTCTGCTTGCCGAGTTCTCTGCCTGTGGCATGCAAGGCCGCTTTCCTTCCTGAATTTCTGATTTCCTCCACTCATGTCATCAATGGGTTGCCATCGATAGAGCCCTCTCCTTCCCACTCCCAGTGGAGGCTGGAGTTTCCCAAAGCAGTGTGTTGGGCCAAGTCCTGTCCCTCATTAAATTTTTATAAATGACCTCTCTGATGCCCAGGAAAACCCATTCTTCCTTTTTACAGATGACTCCACATTGTTTCATACAGTACCGCATCCTAATATGCTAGGCAGACTGCATCTGCATCACTCTCTGCTGTTCTGGAATTCATTAGATGCTGGTCTGATAAATGGAACATGTCCTTAAATCCTGGAAAACAAATTGTCTCACCTTGTCGTTCCAGAAGGATCGTCAAAGTAACCCACCTGTCTATTTCCTCTTCAGTCATTGGAAGAGGGTCAACCTCCTGAATGTTTGTGGGCTTCACCATCAGCTATGACCTCTCCTGGGCCAACCACATAGCAAGTATGGCCTCCAAGGCCACCCACAAACTGAGCATCCTCTAGCCATCTAGCGATCAAAATCTTTCCTTGGAAAATAAGTTACTAGTTGATGATGTCCATAGCTCAGTGGTTATGGTTAGGGTACTGCTCTTCACTAAGGTTGGTGCCCCAGCATCACATCTGTCTCTCCTGGACATTGTGGAATCTAAAGCTCTCAACATCGTTGGAATCTCCCACAAAAAAGGCCAAAGCACAAGGTCTGTTGCTTTCACAGTGTATGCATGTTGGTGGTCTCTCTGTTTTCTACTGTCTCTTCTCCTTATATTGCTCTCTCTCTGATTTGCAAGTCCCAGGCAACTCCAGCACGCATGCATTCTTCCCTCTTCTGCTTAAATTTTCAAAATCCAGGCTGACTACACACCTCAACTCCTTTGTTCGTTGCTTCTATCTTCTATGGAACTGCCTTCCAGAGGCTCTTCCATCTCACTCTTCCCTGCAGAGCTTCAAGCAGGCAGTGCACCGCCATCCCATGTCATCCCTTATCCTGATGCAACATCTATATAATAATACCGTAAGGACTCGACTTTGTTATCCCTTTTACGCCGCACCCAGTGACCCGATGCCCACGGCACTAATGCATTTTCCATCTACGAACTGCGCTCTTTGTTTATCACGTACAGCCATACTCGAAAAATCTGAATTCGCCGACTTTGGGACCCAAAAGCATCCGATTATCGGCCGATACGACGCCATCTTACGACACCATCGTATTGGCGTCTGCTGGGCGAAGGCAATGCGAGCCGTCCGCTGATTGGACAGTCGAGTGGTGTGATGGGTGATGTGAACCAAATGGTCTTTTTATTCCCTTGAACATTTTAAATTAGGATATATAAGGAAACGTCTTTATTGTCATTTTAATAAAGTTAAATGGAGTGACGTTGCGATACTCGGGGTGCGTTGCATAAATCCTCGTAACTCAGAGAGGTGTAGCAGGTGGCGAGACGTAAGGAAGCTTTTTTATTCCCTTGAACATTTGAAATTAGGATATATAAGGAAACGTCTTTATCGTCATTTTAATAAAGTTAAATGGAGTGATGTTGCGTACTCGGGGTGCGTTGCATAAATCCTCGTAACTCAGAGAGGTGTAGCAGGTGGCGAGACGTAAGGAAGCTTAAAGAAACGAGCTGAAAACAGACGAACGATATCCCTTCCGTGGATGTTCCACGGGTTTCACGTCTTTATCGTCATTTTAATAAAGTTAAATGGAGTGAAGTTGCGATCAGTGAGTTGTACTTGTATACGAAGAGATAAAAGGATGGCATTGACTTCGAGACGGTACGTGATAGTTGGCTGCGGCTGGCTGATGCTGCGTTTTTTTTCTAAGTGCCATGGATGCTGATGGACATAATAAAGGTATCGGCTGATCTCTCATCGTAATATTACCCGATGGAAATGAACTGTTTCTTTGTTTGTCATTTCCTGTGCAATAATGTCAAATTGATGTCAGACATCCTTTTCTATTGACAGCTGCTCTCCTTTTCGATGGCATCGTCTATTGATATGCATGTTCTTCTTTCATATAATTTTACACATTCACAATCAGTATTTCAATTCTTGCAGACATTGGAAAGGAAGTTGACTCACAGGCCAACTCTCTGGCTCAATCACAGGCCGACGCACAGGCGATGTAATTGTGAGTAGCATTTTTGCACAAGTGAAAATTGATCTTTCTTCCTAACTCTTACTCGGACAAGCAAATCCCCTATGCCATCCATAATGGTACACTCTATCCATACACCACATCCTCCCTTCCGTGGATGTTCCACGGGTTTCGGCTAGTCTCTATTACTCCTATTAATCCGTCCTAACCCAGCCTTCTTACTTTGAAATTTCATTGCTCTTCGTTCTCTCTTCGTTTTCTCTCTCTGTCCATCTCTCCATCTGTCCATCTCTCTCTCTCTCTCTCTCTCTCTCTCTCTCTCTCTCTCTCTCTGTCCATCTCTCTCTCTCTCTCTCTGTCCATCTCTCTCTCTCTCTCCTGTTCATTTATCTCCTTGCTGATTGTGTTCAATTGGTGCCCCGCTATCTCACTGCCAATTTAACCCTCCTGTTCCATAAGTCTTGCTCTTGTAGAGAGAGAGAGAGAGAGAGAGAGAGAGAGAAATACTTGTCTCTTATAAGTTGGAGGCCATAAATCTTGTCATATGTATGCTATACATAGGACGACATACAATAAGATAGAGGATTGTGAAGTGTAACTTCAGAAAGATAAACTGGGGGATAAATTGGAGGGAAGTAGGTGATTTGTGAGTTTGGAAGAGGTACAATAAGGTATTTAAGTAGACAGAATGGAGAAGGGTAGGAGTATAGAAAACACATATCCTTGTCTTCCTTTTTTTCAGTTTTAATTTCCTAAATTTACTTAATTCTCCATGTGGTTATGTAATATATACTCAATCGTACCAAAAGTCATGGGACACGATAACATTACCTCCAGCACCGAAGGTGGACGGAGGTTATGTTTTCACCCCTGTTGTTTGTCTGTCTGTCTGTTTGTTTGTGAGGAGGATATCTCAAAACATTATGGACGTATTTGGATGAAACATGGCAGATAGGTTGGGTGTGTGACAAGGACGAATTGATTAGACTTTGGTGATATCTGAAAGGTTCATAGTGTAGTTATCAACCACTCCATTTTGCATCCTTTCATGCTTTCAGATTTTATGTAGAACGAAAAGAACAGTAGGAAGAGGGGGCAAGGGGTACACACAAACGACAAGGTTTAGGGACAAAATAGAGGAAGATTTGGAGGAATAAGAGACATGGGGAAGAATGAATGCAAGGGGAGTACGCAGGGGGTGAATACGATGATTACAGCTGTAAGCTCTCAATCACAAGAAGTGCAAGGAAAGATGTAAACCCTGAAAGAGATGGGCTTGAGGAGGGTTAACGGGGATGGAAAATATCATGGTTGTGGATGGGGAATGATCTGAGATGGTGATGAACAGCTGTCTTAAAGCTCGGAAGAGAGGAATGAGATAGAAGGAGTGAGCAAGTTGGTTCCACAGGTGGTTAAAAAAAGAGAAACGAATGAGTGGAGGTCAGCATCAGGTCTGGATTTTGGGACTTTCATCAGGAGGGGAATACTGGCAGACCATTTGTGCCCTGCATAAACCTGGAGTTGTAAGGGGGAGCAGAGCATGGAAAGGCCAGAGTGTTTAGGACCAGAAAGGAGGTAGTAGAATACTGAGAGACCACCGACCTGTCTGTGATGTGAAAGTGATATGCCCAGAGACTCTCATCGTGGGAGGTTACATCGATTCTGGGATGACCTTGGTTATGGTCATCGGTTTGTCTGTCGATGGGCTGACCATCGTGGGAGACCTCAGTTTCCATGGCGTCAAGCTCTTGTATCTTCGGTTACGAAGAGAGATCAGTATTCCATCAAGATGCAGATGAAAACCTTGTAAGTATAAAAGAGTTCGGATGTGCCAAGAAAAGAGTGCACAGTGGAGGATGCTCTGTTGGCGGCTGGTTTTGAGGCAAATTAAATACTGTATGTGTTTTGCCTCAAAGGTCAAAGCCGAGAGTGAAGCCCACAAGTTTGAGTGACTAAACTTGAAGAGTATTGTTCAGGAAGTAGATGGAAGAGAGCAAGCAATCATCTGATATTGACTTCACACTTGTGTACATACTGTAATTTAAACCCTGGGGATATCCATTCTTTGCACCACACAATTTGACGCAGTACATTCCAAAGACTCCTTACACTCTTTCATCATATCATGAAGGTTTGATGTGATGAAAGAGTCACATAATCTGTCATGTCTAACCATCCATCACAAGCTTATCGGCCTTCTTGAGGAGACTTTCGATGACCTGCCACGGTCAGGATTGGTATGGCCTTTAGTCTTCCGCTTCATGGTGATCTGTGCCATGGTTCAGGTACTAATGACTTAGATTGTTTGAAATTCTCCCAATGGAGGTGCCTATTCCCTGACAACTGCTTGTCATTCCATTTTGAAGCAATTTTGCCTTCTTTCTCTATGATCTCTTCCTCATGGATATGATTGTCTGAAACGGAATAATGAGAGCTGTTTTCTGACTTCATAGGATGTTTATATTTGTCGTTATGAAAGGGGTGTTTGATGCAAATCAGCCACGTGTGGGCAATCCTCACAACTAGAAAGGGATGTCCCATGTTTTTTGTTGATTAGCATCTCCATTTTCAGGTTTCAGAAGGTGGAACGGAGCCCTCCCAGGTCTCAAAGTATCCACCTCCGTTTGTTTGTTTGTGCGTGCAAGTTGTTATTGTTGCCTGCTATCTCCACACGTGCATGGGTTTCCGGAAATGAAACGGGGACCTACCCGATCTCAAAGTATCCACCTCTGTTGTTTTTCATTTTGTAGTGTACTGTATCTTACTAAACAAAACGACTTCGTTTGAGATATTCAATATGTCATTCAATAGTTGTCTGAATTATTTCTGTTTGAGAAAAGACAGTCCATATCAGATGATTGTTTGCTTTAATTAATCCTGGGAAGCCCAAAACATTGCTGACTAGAGAGATCATGCATCACACCTTACCCTGCCTGCACCGTCTTAACAAATAAGGACATGGGCGGGGTCTACGAGCAGCAAATTTGATTGATCGTTATGACCATTTCAAATGCTGTATTATTTTACCTAAGTAATGCTAAATGGAAGGGTTTTGAACGTACCAAGAGGCGATTTGTGTTCTCCTGTTGAGATATCGAATTAAATCGAAATAAAATAAAGATTTTAAATGTTGTAGGGAAAAAAAAAACTTCCACAAGTTTACCGCCATTGATGCAGCGTCTTTTACACCACCTTATTTAACATGTTATATTAGTTCTTTAGCCTGTTGTTTGTGTCCTTTATGACGTCCTTCAAAATGGTAGTTTTCCTGTTTGGAATGATTTTCAATTTTGATTGATTGCCAGACAGACAGAAAGACTGAAACATAACCATACACCTCTCTGTGCATGTGCTCTCGGGACAAATTCAAAACCAAAGTACTGCTAATCTACATGTTTGTTATATGATTCATGTTCCGATTCATGTTCAAAATATTCAATTTCAAAATAAATATTGTTGTTTCAGAAATTAAGTTGTTCCTCGATCATAAACTGAAGTTTGTAGACAGACAGACGGAGAGACAGACAGTCAGAAATTAGCCAATTGCTTAACCCCGCTTTTCGCTTTGTGTGCGCGGGGTAATAAAAAGCAGACATTTTCACTTTCTTTGAGCAGTATTACTCAACTCCACCTTGGAACAAACAGGATGCAGTGAGACAAATCCTGGTAGTTGATTTGGAGTCAATCAAATTTTAGGCAACAACTTTACCTTCAACTCACATAGTCTGAGCATCATTACTTTGCCTGTGCTCACCTTTCAGCTGATTAGCCTGAATTTGAATCTCAGCCGGGCTATAAACTGTCACCCTGGTGTGTCGCAGGCAGGGTGAGGCATCAATGTGTGTGTCGTCCATTGGAAGGACAGGTCGAATAAATTCCAACTTCCTGACTGTGAGTAGCAAGTAGTCTGGAGGTTCCTTGACGCCAGGTCACACTGCTCGCTATCTGAGAGAGAGCGGTTGCTATCTGGATAAGCAGGTTCCTCACTGCAAAACAAATGGACCAGGTGGTTCGCATTTCACCAGTGAACGGCTTTCTTCGGTTACGAAGGGAAATCTGCACATTGCATCTGCAGCAAGATTACTGGAGAACTGGAGTTCGATGACCTTGCGATAAGGCACGACTTATATTTGAGTTGAATGTCGTCTCCCAGCTGGCATTGAAAAGCATTCGTCCCATGCTCCACTGAGCCAAAAGTTCCTCCACGCGCACAATTTGCCATTCTTCTGCTGCTTCTGACATACAAGGCATTAATGTGATATGCAGTGCCAGACAGTACATTTCACTGTGGGCATCTGCCGCTTCGGTCTTTCTTGGCATCTCCTGACAGGAAGCCGAGAATTATGGTTTACTGTTTCTCACTATAGATAGAAATGACGACATTGAATACCTCCATCTTCTGCCATTCGGTCTTACAATGCCTACCTTTCCTTAATATCTGCCACACTTTTACTGTTCCTGATTACTTTCAGGCACTTGTTCTCTGTTAATCCATATTTTGTAAATTCCCCACCTTTCTCACTCTTCTGTCCAAACTCAACATGCATCTCCATAGCATAATCTTTTGATGATTTTCAGGTGTTTCTGTGGAAACATCCTACTTTCTTTCCAACCATCTTGATTCATCCCTTGGCAATCTTGATTCATCCCCCCTTTGTATTGCTTCTGCCTACCGCACTTCAAGGATTTAGCCACCTTTACCTTCCCTCATTGATGCCCTTCTATCAATATTGCCAGTGAAGGTTTTTCATGAGATCAACCTGAACATTGGAACACAAAATTTAATCAGTCAAACATCCAAAAAAATTCAGGATTTTTTCCCGGTGCTACGTCTCGGGGTCTGATGCGCCATCTCGCAAGAAGGGCAATTAGGAGTATTGCAATGGAAGGGGATTCGAACTGGCAATTAGTAAGATTAGAACAAACCAGCAGGAAGACTCAGCAGTGGGAAAATTATTGACAAACTTCTGGCAAATTCCCCATTGCCTCTGCAGTAGAAGTATTATCGCAGTTGTTGTATTGTAAATTATCAACAGCAACTTGTGTTCGCATTCCGGCCAGAAAAAGCTACACGAGCTGGGAATGTGTTGGTTTCTCATGGAGATTCACTTGGATGATTGAGCATTGGATGTATTTGTCAGACATTTACTCCACAAAGATTGTTCTACGTATCATTTGATTTTCCTGGCATTGTGATTCTGTGCCCTGCGTACTTGGCATGAGCTGGGTTTGCAAATGTAATTTTGCTAGATTCCAAAAATAAGTAATTCGATTCCCTTAACACACTGTCTTTTTTGATTTGAATCTCTTAAAATAGTTGTTTTTATTTATTTAGGCGTATATATTGTGTTCTCATTCAAAAGTAGACCCTCGCCTTCCATAGCTGAGACATTCAGTCGGCAAGGTCTGTTTCAAGAGCAAAAAATCAATGTGACAAAATCGATTCATTGCGAGCAGAAACATGTTCAAACACAACTCGTGCATGGTATTTTATTCAGCAAGAGGCCTGGGTTAAAATATCAATCTCAGTATGACCAGTTGTAACCTTCACCCCTTTATTGTTAACATATTGGATGTTTGTTTTCCCATCTGCATGGCCTAATGTGATCCTAATAGTCTCATGATCTCCATTTACCCTGCACTTATTCACTACACAGAGCTGCTCTTTCTTACATTCGTGCAATCCACAGATCAAATCAGTTGGTGCCTGTAACATAAGTAGTAGCACTGGGAACTTGGGATATGCGGAACTTTTGGAATGATATACTGTAGATATGCGGGGGTAGACAAGGCGAAATGAAAAATAAGAAACTGCTTCTGATAACAAGTATCGGACTGGGACAGGTAGGTTGGGAATTTTGGGGAAATTGTTTTTTATATGGATTCAATCTATTTAAGATCAATAAACTGAAAAAAAAATCAAGCACTTAACAGCAGGAACTATGGATGTAATGCGCAAGGTCATCATCAGTGTCACACATAGCATCTCCGAACGGATGTTGCCTCCTCGGACGGATAGCATGATGCATTATCATGAGGTTTCATTGAGAAATTATTTTGCTGGCAGACCCAAATTATATCCAGCAGGAGTGATAGGAATTTGGAATTTGTTCAAGGTGTTGGCGATAACGCAGCTCCTCTTGGTCGAATGCACCGTCGGATTTTTGACATCCACCAGCTCATGCTGGCAAAGGGGACACCAAGTTTACCATCTATCTGAGAGTCAGTGCAACATCCCTACTTAATACCTGCAAAACACCAATATGAGAGTTTAGAGTCAGGTCGGGAATCAGAACAAGACTATAGACAGTCCACAGGTAAGTGGGCTACCTCTGCAACTTCCTGACAAATAGAAATCAGAACATAGTGTTTTCTGTAGTGATGCATCAAAGGAGAAACATTGATATTACTAGGGCATTGCCCGTACTATATCTATATCTAAAATTATATCCCCCCCCTCTATTTACATGAAATGGTTTGGTCCAAAGCGAACGGCTTGCGAGTACGGTGACAATCCCCCCCCTCTATTTACATGCAATGGTTTGGTCCAAAGCGAACGGCTTCCGGAGTTTGGTAAAGAAATCGCCATCGCGTGCACAAACGCGCAGGAAAGCGAATGAATCGCAAATTCGGTTTTATTAGTTTTAAAACATAGTTTAACGCCAACATAGTTTGCAAACGTGAAATAAATGAATACGCTCTCAAATGTGCCATCCGAGGCAGAGTGTGTCCTCCACGTTCGGCACACGCGATCGTTCGCTGCTCTCTGATTGGTTGAATCGTTTTTTGGACATAGCTCGGTAAGTAATTGTCCGATTAATATGAAACCTTGAAAAGGCACATCCTCGGGTCCCCAGCAATATACCTGGCAAGTTTAAAGTATATCGGACCGGTAGTTGTCGAGAAACAGCGGTCACAGACAAACAAACAAACGTACAGACGTACAGAGATTACTGGAATTATAGATAGATAAAAAAAATTGCACAGCTCAATCTCATAATCATCATGATCATCATGTACCATGACCTATACAGAATGTTGGTGATGGGGAAACTACATTGCAATCCTGGTCGGGTCGCCACTCCGACTCAGGAAATCAGGGCAGGTATTTGTTATTTGCTCAGGGTGCTCACCTACTCTTTGTGAAGGACACCGTGTGATCTTTAACGTCCAGCAACGAATGCCGGCAGACAGGATTCCCCATCGTCCATTCGAGGGACACAGTGATGAATCATCCAGACAGGCCAGACAGCTTAAAGGTGAGTGTGCGTACCTTTGGCAACTCAATCTCATGGCAATCACCTTGCCCGGCCAACTGGATCTCCAGGTCATTGAAGTGTAAGAGCATTTTCTTCCAACAAGCAGGAAATTGTGAAAGGGTCATCGACTGGTCCATGCAACATTTTGTGAACATCTAGGAAAATTTACAATCCCTTTACTTCAATAAACTAGTGATAGGCGTCCACAAACTTCCTTGACCATGTGTGGATCGTTGGCCGAGGCCCTCACTTTTTTTTCTTCCACCCTCACTTTTTAAGCTTTATTCGTTTTTAAATTCGTTTTCTGCACAACTGCTTGAGTGATGGACACAAAACCTTCAACATCGGACAACCTACCTGTGCAGATGTTTTCAACAAAGTTACATGATGATTGGATGGTAAATGCAGCCGGCATTCCAAAAAGACTTTTATTTTGGCATGGGTTGCAGGGTGTTTCAGGTAATAGGAATAAACACCTGAGGCCCAACGAAGATTATCTCTCACAAGTAACACCACAATGATCAGTACATAGCACAGATTAATGCTGTGGCACTGACTACACATTTGACCCAACAATATAGAAACGGAAGTGATTGGCATAACACATAGTCTTCCGAAGTCAGTGGCCAAAAACATACTGACTAGAAAAATAGGAGTAAAAAAACAAATCATCCCAGTGCGCAATACTCGGGTCAGTTGGTTTACTGGAAGCAAAAATATATATATATCGAACACCACTCTTCCACGTCGCAATGTCGACCGATATGCCTCCACCCACATTATTACATCATTATACATACTTGTACCAAGTTTGATTTAATTCCCTTTGGCTGTTCTCAGGTATCACATTCTTACCTACAATGACCTCTGACCTTTGACCTATGATGCAGAAATGTAATCAGTTCATATTTTCATCATAATTAATATATACTTGTACCCAGGGCCGGCGCCAGACTATTTTGCGCCCTAGGCAAGGCCAGCTACTTGCACCCCCCCCCCCCCCCCAATTTTTTTTTTGCCAACTTCGATTATTAAAAAGATGTTTTGTAGAAAAAATAAAAAGCAGAAAACTTGAAAATGCTAAATTTATTTTAAATTGCAAGAATAAGTACCGTAAGATGCCAACAGCACCAATATTAAAGGTGCAATATCCATTAATATGGCAGTGGCCCTGTTACCCCACGCTTTGGAGCAAATGGGCTTTCACTTAAAAAAATATGACACTTTATGTGGTTTGCAATGCAAAATATAGAAAGTGGTCCCTTTATGAGTGTGAGAATGGAAATTACAGATAAACAAAACAGTTTTTGGTTTGAGCAATAAGTTTTAGATATGCGAAATCAAAATTTAAAATCATCAATCTTTGATTATCTTTCGCAAATACAAAATAAAATATTTTGGCACACAAACCATTTTGAACTAAAGGGCACTCGGTATAATGCATACCTCAGCCATTGGCAACACAACATTCAAACCTTTTACTTCACACACCTTTGAGTATACAGGTATATACCATTTAAGGATACTTGGCGTAACCAAGCCGTCATGTCACCACAATATTTCGCTTACAGTCAGACAGAGAAACAAACAAAAAACCAGACAAACAGAGTTTAAAATGTCTCATAAAAGTTTCAATTTCAGATACATCAACATCTCACTTTGCGTGCCTTTTCCTTTGCAAATTTTGTCACAAATTCAACCAGATCAAGTGCTGATGCTTGGGCATGTTCAATTGATATAGTTGCCAAGCCAACTAGTCCCTTTTACAACATTGTAAAGCGCATGTAAGTTTTTATAACTTTGAGCTTTGAGAAACTACGTTCACCACTTGCCACTGATACTGGAAGTGTGAGAAGGATCCTTAAAGCAACGGAAACATTAGGCACATTATCCAGGAGTTTTTGTTGTAGTATGAAGAGAAGTACTTCTTGTGGCAGCATAGACTTTGGAAGTCTTCGAGCTATTGCTACAACAGTAATGCGCCCCTCTGATGTCTGCGCCCTAGGCGGCTGCCTAGTTGGCCTAATGGTAGCGCCGGCCCTGCTTGTACCAAGTTTGGTCAAAATCCCATCACTGCTTAACAAGTTAGCTCAACAACAGAATTTTCTTTTATCTAACAGGACCTCTGACTTTTGACCTCTTGGCCCTATAATCTGATCAGTTCATCTTTGTGTCATTATACATACTTGTACCAAGTTTGACTTAGTTCCCTTCAGCTGTTAAGTTATTGCAGTAACCAAAACTTATTACAGACTCTGACCTTTGACCTCTTGACCCCAATATCAAATCAGTTCATCTTTGCATCATGACACATACTTGTATTAAGTTTAACTTAGATCTCTTCAGACATTCTTACGTTATTGTGGTAACCAAATAATTGCAAATTAAGATGACCTCTGATGACCTCTTGACACCAAAACGTAATCAGTTCATCTTTGCATCATAATATGTAATTATACCAAGCTTGGTGAAAATCCCATGACTGGTTGACAAGTTAGGTCGGTAACAGAATTTTAACCTAACAGGACGTCTGACATTTTACCATTGACTTATTGACCCCAAAGTCAAATTAGTTCATCTTTACATCATTATAGTTATACATACCTGAGAATTTGACTTGGAAACCTTCAGCATACCTTATACATACCTTCAGCTGTTCTCAAGTTATCGCGGAAACGAAAATCTATCACGGACATACGGATAGACCAGAAGGACAGACAGAGGGCCAAGAAAACATAATGCCTCCAGCGACTTTGGCGGCGGAGGTGTAAAATTTCACTACCTCTAAAAGTTATCCTAACGAAAAGGTAACCAGGCATGGGCTTAAATATCGATTGGTAGGTATGTTACTTTATTGAAGCAATATTATAAACTGTGATATTAAAAGGTTCCACAGGCTATAACTAGAACGCCACTCAGTAGAGCGCATACTCCCGCCGTGGGTTTAGTTGGAATAATACGTTTTGTTTAACATCCCCTCTCCCCAAAACAATAAATGAAAAAGAAAGTAGGCCCTAACTGTCAGAGAATTTATTTTGATATATCTCGGAATTAGAGGAGAAAAACATCATTCAAGAATAAGAATAAAAGCTTTAATGCAGTAAAACAGAAAAAAATCTTTCTCAAAAAAATTCCTGGATCCGGAATAATATCCTGAGCTTCACCAAAAACTAATCAATTCTTCCTTATCCGAAGGGCAATCATCCCACCAACTTTCATCCAAATCCGTTCAGAACTTTTCCAGATATCTTGTTCACAAACACACGAACACATGAACATACGAACACACACACACACGGACGGACACGATCGAATGCGTTACTCCCTGGCGGGAGTAATAAACCTGAAATTTGCAGAGCCAGAACCAGAATTATTTATTTGGTCTGGGAAGCCCAAGCGAGGTTTCTTCTTCTTCAGCATCTCACAATCCTGGGTGTAATATGCGATCTTTTTTTTAAAAAAGTTGGAATTTTGCCAAATCTGTTTTATTCGTTTGTTAATATACCTCAGCCATTGACAAATCTGGAATTATAATTTTATTTGAGGTTCAAATTAACCCAGGAGATTGTGTCAAACGATGCCTGCAAGTCTGTACATGTGATAAATAATTAATCGTCCACAGGCGAAGACTCTTCTTCTTCACGCAATAACAACTTCTAGCTTCCAGACCGTACATCCAATGATCTTCAAATTTTGCACACTTGTTACTCTTCATGACTTCTACTAGAGTATGACGTTTCACGGCGATCAATGAAGTGGTTCAAGAGATATAAATATTTTTATTATTTGCGTTTAATTAACGATGTCTGCCAAACCACGTGACCTATCGCAAATTCCAAAAGGACATTTTAGTAGACTGATATGCTGAACAGATTTGTGAAGTTTCCCCTCGATTGGATCACAAATGAGGGAGAAGCTAGGTTTTAAAGCTTTGTGCTTAAAAACGTCATAACCCTGAAACCATGTGATGCATGATGTCATGCTCACTGACTTTTGTGTTCGTCATGGGTATGCGATTCTGCGTGCAAAGTTTGGCCTCGATCTGTTCGGGCGTTTTGGAGAAAATGGGATTTTCGTTTTTCACTCAAACCAATATGGTGGCCGAACCACATGACCTGTGACGTCATAATTACCATTAAAATATTCTACAGACCGAGTCCCTCCTATGGTGAAAATTTGCTCTCAATCGCTCCAATTTATTGCAGAGAAAATGGTTTTTAAAGGAAACCAGAAAAAAAATTCCCCAAAAAATCCTGGATCCGGAATAATATCCTGAGCTTCACCAAAAACTAATCAATTCTTCCTTATCCCAAGGGCAATCATCCCACCAACTTTCATCCAAATCCGTTCAGAACTTTTCCAGATATCTTGTTCACACACACACACACACACACACGCACACACACACGCACACACGGACACGATCGAATGCATTACTCCCTGGCGGGAGTAAAAATGAATATTAAATGAGGTAGGTGTACAAAATAGTTGGCCATTGGGAGGTAGACATGGAATAGTAACAGATTTAGTTTTTTTGTATACAGAATCGAGGCTCCTGTAAGAGCTAACACATTGAACATGAAACATGCACAGCCACATAAAACATACAATGAAGGGAACAGGAGACAAGAGGGGGAGAGAGGGAAGCACGCAAGCACAACAACAGTAGAGAACCATGACGTCGGTAGATCTGTGGAAGGGGGAGGGCTGGGGAGAGGGGGGAGCGATACAGATACATGGTATAAAGCAAATGAACACTCCGAGGAATTAGAGGAATGAAGTCGGAGATTGAAAGAAGTGGGTTTGGGGTGTTTTAACGGGGGTAGAAAAGATCAAGGTTTTGGATGGGGGAAGATAAGAGATGGTGGTGAACAGCTGTTTTAAAAGACCTGGAGGGAGGAGTGGGATTGAAGAGAGTGACGGAGTTTGTTCCAGAAGCGGGAGAAAAGAGGAATGAAGAAGTGAAGGTGAGCAGAGAGTCTTGATTTTGGCAATTTCACCAGAAGAGGGTTGCTGGCAGATCTTGTGCATCCTGCAGGAATATTTGGGGGGCAGAGCACAGACAGAGCAGGTGGAGCAAGGCCGGAGAGGAGTCGGTAGAAGACAGAAAGACCACCAAGCTGCCTGCGGTGAGAGAGTGAAAGGCCCTTGGAGTTAGCTTCATCACGGGAGATTCCAATGATTCTGAGCGCTTTGGTTTCAACAGCGTGAAGACGAGCTAGGTGTGCGGCAGGAGCACCAGCCCAGGGGGGAGGACAGTATTCCATTGAGCTGCGGATGAAATCTTTTTAAGTGGTGAGGAGCTCAGAAGAGCCCATAAAGGATTTTGCATGACGGAGGATGCCCAGTCGGCGACTGGCTTTGGAGGCCAGCTTGGAATTGTGGTTTTTCCAAGAAAGATCATAGCAGATAGTGAGACCCTAACGCTTGAGTGACAGAACCTCTTCAAGAAGATTGTTCAGAAAGTAGATGGGAGGGTTGTCCAGACTGTCAAATAACAACGATAGCAATCCTGTCCGAATTGCAGCAGATGGACAGACCGCATTGATAAGTACTCTAAGAGTGTTCGAATGTGCCCCAGCCGACCGGCTATGTTAACTGGCGTACTCTTCATAAGACAGCGTACATTGGTGGGAGTAAAGGGAAGCTCTCCTTCTCTCCATTTACTTCCATATCCTCCCAAACTTATCTCCCCATCATTCACAAATTCCTCTCTACTCATTTCTCTCCTGTCATCTTCCCATCTCCCCGTTTTTCACATCTTCATTTGAGCTGCCTTGCATACTCAAAGTTGTCCCCAGGAATGTAGGAGACACATGACTAAGTTATTATCTCCTTTCCGAGGCATAGGAAAACTTTGTGGAAATGTTGAAAGCATTGCTACAGCTCTGCATTCTAATACAAATATGGCTCGGCTTGTGCTTTTTATAATCAGCTAAAAACAATGATTGATACTGTATATATACATACAGTGTCTATAGAAAGTCTACACCCCCTTTCAAAATTTTCACCTTTTGTTGCCTTTTAGCCTCGAATTAAAATGCATTAAATCAGACTTTTTCCACCTTTATTTACACATCGTAACCCACAACGTCCAAGTGAAAAACAAATTCTACAAATTTCAGAAAATTCATTAAAATTACAAAACGAGATTATCTTTGTTGGACAAGTGTCCACACCACTTATGATGGCAATTGTAAATTAGCTCAGGTGTAACTAATAACCTTCAAAATCACACACCAAGTTAATTGGCCTTCACTACTTGTGTTAAATTCGAGTGATTCTGATTTGATTATTTCAGAATAAAATCAGCTGCTCCTGTAAGTTTCTTCTGCTGGGTCGTGCATTTCACAGCAAAGACTCAGCCATGAGCACCAAGAAGCTTTCAAAAGCCGTCTGGGATAAAGTTCTGGAAAGCCGCAGATCAAGGGATGGGTATAAAAAATATTTCAACGGCCTTGAATATTCCTTAGAGCACACGAAAAACAATCATTAAGAAGTGGAAGGTGTATGGTACCACCAAGATCCTGCCTAGATCAGGCTGTCCCTCCAAACTGGCTGACCAAGGAAGGTGGAGAATGATCAGAGAGGCCACCAAGAGGCCAATGGCAACTTTGAAAGAGCTACATCCCTTTATGGCAAAGAGTGGTCACTGTGTGCATGTGACAACAATATACCAAACACTCCACAAGTCTGGCCTGTATGGTAGAGCGGCAACAAGGAAGCCATTACTGAAAAAAGCCCACCTTCATTCCCATTGGAGGTATGCAAAACACCACACTCCAGAGATTCTGAAGCCATGTGGCAAAAAGTTTTGCGGTCTGACGAAACCAAGATGGAACTTTTTGGCCTAAATGCAAAACATTCGTTTCGCGCAAACCAAACACAGCACATCACCCAAAGAGCACCATCCCTACTGTGAAGTATGGTGGTGGCAGCATCATGTTATGGGAATGTTTCTCATCAGCAGGGCCTGGGGCACTTGTCAGGATAGAAGGGGAAATGGATGGAGCAAAATACAGAAAAATCCTCAAGGAAAACCTGCTGCCCTCTGCAAGAAAGTTGAAATTGTGACGGAAGTTCACCTTTTAGCATGACAACGACCCGAAGCACACAGCCAAAGGCTAAGGAACAAAAAGATAAATGTCCTTGAGTGGCCCAGTCAGAGTCCCGACCTAAATCCAATCGAAAATCTGTGGCATGACTTGAAGATTTCTGTCCATCAACGCTCCCCACACAAATTGACTCATCTTGAAAAGTTTTGTACAGAAGAATGGGCAAATATTTCCCAATCAAGGTGTGAAAAGTGGGTAGAGACCTATCACAACACTCACAGCTGTAATTGATGTCAAAGGTGCTTTCACCAAGTAGTAACTCAGGGATATCCACGAACACTTATCCAAACAAGATAATCCAGTTTTGTGTGCTTGTATGTATGTGTATATATATATATATATATATATATATATATATATATATATATATATATATATATATTGCAGGGAGAATCGACCCAGGACCTCGGGGAAATATATATGGAGGATGTGGTTGAGGGGGTATCAGGCGCACAAAATGGCGCTCTCGCGCACGTGGTTGAGGGGGCCACGGCCGCGGAACCAATGGGCGTGGTCCAAATGCAAGCCTTCATGGCCCAATTCATGGTGGAAATACAGAAAGAAAACGACAATATGGAACGAATGAGGGACGAAGCGAGGGCTGATAGTGAGCGAATGAGGGACGAAGCGAGGGCTAATAGTGAAAAAATGGAAAACAGAATGATGGGGGCCCTTATGGACAAAATGAGGGACGAAGCGAGGGCTCAGAGTGAGCAATTGGGGGTAATGAGGGACGAAGCGAGGGGTACCAGGGAACGTTTAGACAATAAATTTGAGAGGCTAGGAAGCAAAATGGAGCGAATCGGCAAGATTGGGGACAGAATGGGTGACCGCATGCAAAAATGTGGGGAGACCATGGATCGTATGGTGGGCGAGAGAGTCCCAAGGGTGCACGACGAGGTAACGCGGGTCGAGAAGCACTGGTTGAGCGAAGTGGAGAAAAGCACGGGTAACTGGACCGGGGTAGAGATCGCGACCCGGGGTTTGGAAAAGCCGGCGACCGATGAGGTAGAAGAGGGGGTTTTATTAAAGCCAGCGGTCGTCGAGGGGAACAAAGACAAAGCAGTAGTGGGTACAATTAAAATTGAAGAGACGACGGTAGTAGCCCGGGAATTGCAGGGAGAAATGGATTATGTACAAAGTCCCTGCTCAAATCATGATGATGTACGCACTAACCAAATAAAGAGTTTGCAGGTGCGCGTGGAGAAGGGAATCCCCCAGGTGAGTCGTGCTGTATATTGTGCGGGTAGATTTTGTAAAAGGATGTTTAGCGAAAAAAAAATTGTCGCGCGATTGGGATCGATATGGCACCCGGGCGTTGTTGGTAAAGGGTCCCGTGTGAGTGGAAATGGCACGCGTGTGGAAAAAAAGTGTGCGTCGGCGAGTGGGTGTGTTATAAAGTGTGGGAGTGAAACCGAGTGCGAGCGAGAATGCACGTCGGGGTGTACGGAGTGTACGTGCGAGGGTGAGAGTGACCCGGAGAGTGTGTTGGTGGTGGAGCGGGTGCGAGAATGCACGCTTGGAATGGTCGAGGGTGTGCGAGGAAGCACACCTGAGTTAGTGGTAGCGCGAGTGTGGGAGAGCCCATGTGAGCGCGTTAGTGGGTGGATGCCAGAGTGCACGCCCATGGTGAGTGTTACGGAGGACGTAACGGAGGAGAGGTGTGAACCGAGGTGTGCGAATGGCGAGTGTGCGCAAGAGTGTGCGTGAGAGTTGTGGTGTGTAACAGGGAGAGCGTTGGTGGAATGTACGGACGGCGTTGGAACGCCAGGTTTTGTGAGGGTGAAAGGGGTAGCGTATGCGTGTGAGCATACAGGTGAAGCATCGACGGTAACCGGGTTAGCGGTTAGGGCGAAGGATAGCCGATGCGAGCACTCGGGGCGCGGTGTGCTTTGTTGGGTGCGAGGCCCGGCGCGGATCAATGCTGCGTCGCTTCTCTTCGAAGCGTCGTTGCCGATTCGGGCTTGGCCCCGCCCTGCACGGTCGAGTCCGGGCCTTGGCGGGCGAGGCGACCGGTCAGGTTCAAGGGCGAGTGGGAGGAAGCGGAACGGTGCCCCCTCGCGGGGACGGGGTTCCGACCGGGGGAGATTGAGCCATCGGGCCTGGGACCGCAAGGTACCGCGCCGAGATGGTGCGTGGAATCTCGGCCCGACCAAACCACCTCCCTTGAACCGAAAGCCGGACGGATTCAACCTGCAGGCGACCAAACCACCCGAATTCATTGCTCGGCTTTACGAAGCCGAGTTTAATGACGTCATGACGCACCGAGGCTAGGATATAGCGGACTGTGATGATGGTGATAGTGATAGTGTTTTGATCCGAAATTTAGAAAAGTGAATAGAATTGGCAGTAATTGGAAAATTTTTGATTGGTTGGAATTTGGACGAGCAAAATTGATAGTGGGACCTCCCCGATGTGGTGGGATGGCAACTCTGTCATCCCTCACACCACGGGGGGCAAAGGAGCACTAGTTTATGGGGTTTATGGCAGTGTAAGCTCGCCGAGGGAGGGTTTGGATAATGTGTAGGGCCCTAGAGATTGACATTAGGTAACGTTAAGGTTAGTTAGTGACTGATACCTGTAGTGGGGACGCAGGTAGATTAGTGTGGATTATAATGATGTGGGAGCGCAATAGTTTAAAGGGACGACTGGGAAGCGCAAGTTTCAGAGGGGAGTAGTTAGTTCAGATGATGCCGTGTGTTTGAGGATTGGAAGTGTATGGTGAACAGGTGTGATTGAACAGGTGTGATTGCACAGGTGTGCAACTGGACAGGTGTATGGAGCAGTGTATGAGGGAGTAGTGGTGAATGGGTGTGGTGCTGACCAAATGGTCCAGGAAGGAAGGAGGGTGCAGGTGGCACCAGGAGGGATTGCACAGGTGTGCAACGACAGGTGTATGGAGAATGGTTGTGTGGAATAAATGGTATGGAATAAATGGAGTATTGGAATGGATGGTCGTGGAGTGAGTATGGTGGAAACAATGGAGTGGAGTGGATGGTGCGAAGGTGTGAATGGGGGAAGAGTGGACCCCCATCACGAATACCCGGGGCGGGTAGTGTAAGTGCTAGGTAGAGGGTATAGGTAAATTGTGGTTGGATATTGGCATCTGTGGTGCGGGTGACAGAATGGTATTTGGATGGGTGCATTAGTATTGTGGAAATGGCTGGGCGTGTAGCCTGTTAGTGTGTGTAGTTGGTTTGGGCACTCCACCACTGTGAGGATGTCGGCCAGGTGAGGCCGCAGGTGGGCTCTGGGAGCCGGTAGTTGTGGATGGGGCCCGAGGATCCGGAGGACGGACCCGGGTAGCCCAGTGCCAGAGGGCACCAAGGGGTGACAGAGCCAGGAGGGGCCTTCCCCAGTAGATAGGTTAGGTTAAGGAGCAGGTAAGCTCGGGTGGCAACTGCAGTGGTGGAGGTGTGCAGGTGGGTAGACCTGCTGGGAGAGCTACACGTCACAGCCCAGAAATTGTGCAAGGGCACCGGGAGATGAATCGGGGGAGTGAGACCCCAAATTGAGAAGCACCACAGTTTGGTCAATGGGAATTGGTTTTTAGAACCCATAGAGTAAGTGGCCAATGGATTGGCAGGGAAAGACCCCGGGTAGTGTAAAGTGTGTTAAAGTCATTTAGAAAGTAGTTAGGATGAAAATCTCCTCGCACCATCTGCATCCACTCACCTGAGATGACGTACCTCCACACCATGCCATGTTTAATTATTTTTATGTGCAAATGTTTTGGATTGTGAGACGCATCATGACGTGGGTGTGACATTGTGCTTGATGTTCCATCTCTTCCTCCTTATGAGGATTGATGATGAATTGGTGATGGCAAATTTTGGATAGAGGGATTGTGGTGACGAATTTGATAAGGGAAATATGGGGAGACGTGACAGTAGCGACGAATTTGTGAATGTGTAGATTTTTGTACATATGGGGTAAGGGCAAGGGTAGTGTAGGTGACAGGGGGGGTGACGTACGGTAGGGACGAGCTTTCTCACTTCGCCCTCCGTACGCATTTCGCCTTGCATTGCCTTGTTTGATGTGTACCCTTGTGACCTTACCCCTCGCTCATTTGTCTTCCCCCTTTTGTCTCCCACATGACCTGTGCGCCATTGGGTGCCGAGGGGAGCGTGCGTGAGTCCGCCATTGTGCGCCCGGAATCCCAGAACCAGCTGTCTGCATCATTGCACCACATGATGGACCACATGTCTGTGGCCGAGCACCACTTATGGACCCCATGGGTTGGGGCATGGCCCCTCTGCTGGAACCGGCCATGAGGGCCCGAAATCTTGCTGGCGGACCTTGGCCACAGGGCACCGATGCCCCACAGGTGAACCACACGTAGTCGGCCCTGTGGGCCATAAATAAAGAAAATAAAAACGGACACGTTAGGTGCATTTTATTGCAAATAGGCCGCCAGCAAAAGAAAAAGACAACAACTGGAAGAAATAATAATAACCAGCAGAGGGAGCCGAAGAGCAAGAGACCACCTGCAGGGTTAGGGGTTGTTGGTTTATTTTTATTGATGAACTGTGGTGACTGCACCGATTGGTGCTTGAGGGTGTATTGGTGCGTTTTGGGTGCTTTAATGGTGCGTCGATGCAGAGCAGACTGTCTCCCCCTCCAGAAAGAACAATCACAGGTCCTGGGTTAGTTTTGTAAATAAAAGTAGCGTCATTGTAAATAATGCTCCCCACAGTCAGTGTGTAGTTTGAAGACCATTCCGCAATTCGGTTAGCTGTGGGCGTGAGTCTGTTAGGCAGGGTGCAATGGAGCAGCGGGACATATTTATCTATGTTTTAAAACTGTCGCACTCAGGGTCAGGTTAAAAGTAGAGGGAACTACACCTACGTGTCACACTAAATAAAAGTTATAGGCCCGGGACGTGCCTAAGAGGAGGAGGGTGCAGTGTTGCGGATATGAGGATTGCATTTTTTTTATTGTGTTGTATTGTATTGGAAATGGTGATGAACATTGTTGGATATGGCCCCTCCTGCCTCCAGAGTTGTATAAAGGTAAAAAGGGCGTCTCGGTAGTTAATTCCATAAACACCACATTGCAGGACACGATAAAACCCTTGTTCAGTAGCTTATATCTTATCATGTGTTTTAGAGTAAGGCCTTGTCTTCCATTAGAATGACACTCCATTGCACCGAATCAATTGAGAATAGCTCCCCTTCAATAATTCCATTTCCCAGCCAAACTCTCCATCTGTGGGTAAAGCAGTTCACAAGCATGGGGTGCACGCCCTCTCAATTCGCTGCTATAGTGAATATGTGCTCCGTGCTCTGTTTGAACAGGAGGGGCGGGGTCGCCAGGGAGAGGCAAGCCCAGGACGTGCCACGAAGGGCGGGGCTGTGCAGCCCCATGCCCAAGTAAGGAAACAAGCCCGTGGCTCACCACGAGGGGCGTGCCGTCGGCGCGATGCCCAAATATGGAGACAAGCCCGTGGGATTACCATACAAGGTCACGAAACAGAGCACGGGGGAGAGGGCGGTACCAAAACCGAGGAGGGCGTGTCAGCCCCGCGCTAACGGTATGCGAGGAGGGTGCGAAGATCGCAGATGAGCTGGAGAGAAGTGAAAGAAAGGGCGAGAGAGTCCCGCGCTGACGAGAGAAGTGAGAGGAAGGGAATCCAAGGCTGAGCTGAGCCGAGATAGCAGTCCCGCGCTGAGAGAGACCCGCGCTGGAAGGGAAGTGAGAGGAAGAAAAATACGAGCTGAGCTGCGTGGAGAGGGACACGACAAAAGAAAGGGTCCAAGAGAAAGCCGAGGAGCTTTTATGAAACAAGCTACACGAGAGATACAACAGAGGAGTGCAGCCCCGTTTCAACCAGCCGCGTGAAGCCCTGACGGTGTGCGCTGTAAAGCGGATTACAAGGAGCTGCCGGCTCCCCGCTTCCCGCCCGGAGTGGACCTGCTTGCTGTGCCCGGTGATCCCACCTGCTCATCCTTTCCAGCCATTCCTGCCTGCAAGTTCCCCATTTTGCCTACGTGAGTTTGTTTTGTTCGTGCTGTCCTGGGTAGTAACTAAGTCTGTATAAGCTAGTAATTTTCACTGTGTCACCTGCGTCTCATGTCCCCTGTAAATAATCGTGACTGCTCTTTTTGCTTATGTGTGTAAATAATAATAAACCCCGTTACTCTTCTGTACGTCTTCTTCTTCTTCTTTGCATTCGTCGTCTTAGTCTTTTCCCGATTGAATAGCGGTGGCGCGATACGGCCAACGTTTGGGTGAATCAGGTTTAGTCGGGGAACAACTGTTCGGTCGCGGAGCCTCCGCTTGGCAAATATAACATCCTTAACCGCGTACCGTAACAATATATATATATATATATATATATACAGTGGAACCTTGACTTACGAGTGCCCCAACTTACGAGTTTTTCGAGATACGAGCCGTCGCTCGGGCGGTTTCTTGCTTTGAGATGCGAGCCGAGATCTGAGTTACGAGCTTTCGCCACCCGGTCACGTGGTTATCTTGCCGTGCAAGTACAGTATCTCTGCCGTATATCGCTGCATTTTTGTTTTCGCATTTTGGTTATTTTGGAAAATTTCTTAGTTTTAACCATGGGGCCTAAGAAAGTGAGTGCCAAGTGCAGTGCTGAGAAGAAGAGGATGATGAGCTTGGCTATAAAACACGCAATCGTCGAACAACATGAGCGAGGTGTGCGTGTTGTCGACTTGGTGAGGCGGATGTGAAGGCAGCTGAAGATTTTATTATAACTTTTGCCGAACTGATAGAAGCCGAACGATACATCCCCCAGCAAATCTTCAACTGTGACGAGACAGGGCTCTTCTGGAAAAAGATGCCGAGGAGGACGTATATAACGGCAGAGGAGAAGAGCATGCCAGGCCACAACTTGTTCAGAGTGCCGGCGATAGCTCGCCTTCTCTTTGTGGAAAACACGGTGAGATCCTTAACATCCAACAACTAATGGGACGCAAACGGGGCGCCCAGTTTAGCGGTACACACATTGATGAATCACCCTGCCTGTGATTCACCCATGACAGGTTATAGCTGGGTCGGGATTCAAACCCAGGCTGGACAGTTTAGACTTTAGAGTCAAGTGTGCGTACCTCCAGTCCAGGCCATCCTGCCAACTTGTATGCTGCATACAGGTGAAATATAAAGCGCGAGATATTTTTATATATACTGTATATTTTAAAAAAAATTGGTGTGGTTTTTGGCGGGCTGGAACGGATTAATAGCATTTCAATGCATTTTAATGGGGAAATTTGATTTGAGAAACGAGCAATTTGAGTTACGAGCTCGGTCACAGAACGAATTAAACTCGTAAGTCAAGGTTCCACTGTATATATATATATGTATATATATATATATATATATATATATATATATATATATATATATATATATATATATATATTGTTGCGGATTTGAGAATCCTGCACTTTGGTAATTGTTGTAAATATCACCCTCTGTAAATAATGTAATAATTCCTTGTAAATACCTCCATTAATTGTAAAGATCAAAGGTCGCCCTTTAGTTAGTCCATCGCACACACGTAGAGAACCATAGGACCTTCTCAATAGTTATATCGTTATTATATGTCTCAGGTAAGGCTCTGTTTTCCACTAGTTCATCTTGCGTTACACCAAATCAAATAAGATAGTTCCCCTTTCAAGTTTCCCCAAATCGTCTCCTCAAAATGCAAGTGACATTTGGGCTGTTTTCGGCGGCGTTGGCCGCCATTGCATTGGGCGGTTTTCATTACCATCATTCTCACCCCAAGACTCCATCGCACACGAGGCCAGGGAAGGGGCAGGAGCCGCCGGATCACGGGCGTAGCACCACCTCGTCATCAAAGGTGGAGCCAAAGAGCCCTTGCCCACCAATCAGCGCCGAGGTGAGCAAAAACCGGAGGCGTGGCATAGGAGTTGACGGATCATCGCGCCATGCGCAATATAAGCGCGCACGCAAGCCTTTTCGCGGCAGATGCGTAACCCAGTTGAAGCAGACAAGAGAGAAAGAGATGTGAGGGGGTGCTCATATTGCGGCAATAGACCGATACCCTCTAGGGCCCTATTGTCGCCGGTTGTGGAGGCGCGGAGGCTGCTGTTCGCTTCGAGCCCGGAACATGAACCTCGACGGTGTGCATTTGCCCGGACCTTCCTGCCCTGCCATCGGCTTGGACCTTCTCCTCCCTCCAGTGATTCCTGCCCTCAAATTCCCCATTCGTGTACGTGAGTTTGTTTTGTGTGTCTTGTCCCCGGGGTTTAAGTAAGCCTGTATAAGTTAATAGTTGCACTGTGTCTATCTGCCTGTAAATTACTTTATTTCCTTTCTTCTCCTTTAGTTTTGTATAGTAATAATAAATATTTGTTCTTCCTTACCTTTGCCTTCTTTCATTCTCATTCGGTCGTTTTAGAGATTTCCCCATTGAGTACCTGTGGCACGATTTGGCCAACCGCTTTATAATCGGGTTAGTCTTTGTTAACGGCTCGAACTCCGGGTTGCTAAAACCGCTCGGCAATTAGAACATCTAAAACCGTGGTTCGAGCGGGAGTCCCTCCCCTGCTTCGCGGTCAGGAGTGGCACTCAGGTCCTTGGGACGTTTCATTGACCAAATACCCTGGCTGCTCCCGACCGGAAGGAGCGTTGGGACCCCCAGGACTCACGTCGGTCAGTCAATATATGCACTCTAATATATACCCAGACACATACAAATATTTTTGCAGTCTGGATCAAAATATGGAGCCAGTAAATCCCAGGTGACGTGGGCAAATTATTGTTGTTGAGTAAGTATTATATTATGATTATAACTTTAAAGTTCAGGTTACATCTACCTATATTTATTTTACTGCAGCGCTGATCATATCATGACCTCGTATAAAGTTTAGAAAGTTCCGTTTTGATTTTATATTTCCGTTTTTGTGTAATTTCGACTGTTTGTTGTAAAGTTTGATTTTGGATCAGTGACCTCTATTATTTCAATTAACATTATGGGTTTACCATCAGTGTTTGTCTAGACAGGGGCATGCGTCGCTTCTAAGTTGCCTAGTCTGGGTTCGAATGCAGAACCAGGTATAAACTGCCATCCTGGTGTTTCACTTTTTTGCTGCCCTAACTACTGCTGGGAGATGGATGGCAATTACCACCCAGCATGATCCCAAGCCTATAAATTGCTTCGGCAGAACCAACACTCTGTATCCCAGAGTATGGTGCAGCATCAGTCGGTCAATCATTAAGTTCGGGATTGGGGGAGGTTCATTGAACAAAGCTGAAGAATAAACCAATCAATAATCCTGGTATTGATTTTTCTGAGTCCATGCAACTGATGCAAGACACTTAGAGACTATCGGGAGGTGGACAGAAGCCAAAGCACTGCGGGCTTTCGCTTATACTTTATAGAATTCCTCTGAGACGCTCTCGGCATGTTTCCTGACAGTCTCACAATATACAATTCCTTGTGAAATGTCCTTCAGAATTTTACAGACAATGATCGACTGCACTGTGCCATGCATTCAACCTGAAATCTATTATCACCAGGTGAGCTTGAATGGGTTAGAGAAATAAAAAGCACTTTGAAATTAGCAGCAAACAAAGGCCAAAACAAGTATATGTATCATGTGGCACACTAAAATTCAATGACTATATTAAAATTCACTTATCTGAGGTACCACTAGTTGGGTGATTCTTCGTGCTCAATTGAGATGCCAATTACTGAATACTCATTAAAGAAAGGTTCAGCCTTTATATATATATATATATATATATATATGTATGTGTGTGTGTGAATTCTTTGCTGTGAAAATTCTTCAAAACGACTATATCTGGACTAAAACATGACAAAATGCTCTTCAGGAAGCCATCCCCACAAAGGTTTCCTCCAGGACATGCCCAAGGAAATGACGTCATTGCAGGGACTACTTTCCCTTTTTCGTTTTACCTCTG